>NC_079896.1:2931704-2998977 GCF_024868665.1 Triplophysa rosa | reverse complement strand
CTCTCTCTCTCTCTGCTTATGTGCCCTGAAGTATCAACAGCGTGTACCGCTGTCAGAACTGTCAGGGGTCTTCAGGGGGTTTCAGGCTAATGAAGTCAGTCTGCCCGGGAGACCTTAGGTGCTAAAGAATTAATGAAATACTTCAGTGACGTAACATATCTCATAAAGCACTGTCAACTATTGACTCTTATCCCACTGGATTGGGTACATATAAATCTTATGAAATCATCTTATAGCTTTGTGTGATGGACAGGAGCCGATCTAAAGCTGAATAGCAATAAACTGCATAAAGACAGATAACTATAAAAAGTTCTAAATAAAAAATACAAGAGATTAGCAGAGCCCACAACTATAGCAATACAGAACAACCATTACATCACAGCCAATAAAATCCATTCTAATTTAAAGGGCTCACGCATGCAATAAACTTACAATAAACATAACATTATCATCCGGTGGTGTGAACGCTTATATAGTTATCATTCTTGTTGTGATCTGGCGAGAAAAAATAACAGTGTTGGGTTAAGTTACTCAGAAAAAGAAATTAATTACTAGTTACTAATTACATATTCAACAGTGTAATTAGATTACTGTACAAATTACTCTCTCCAAAAAGTATTTAATTACTTTTTACTAATTACTTTCTATATCCTATATCAACCTTGATTAGTTAAGTGATTCAAGGATAGACACAAAACGACTCTCAATTCATTATAATTCATTAATACTCTTATTAACTGACTAAAGTATTACAAATGTGAGAAAGAATGTGAGTTAGACTTTGAATTTTAATGTCAATTCCATTATTGTATACATGACACAGCATTTAGTTCAATTACATCCGAAGTAACTGTAATTCAATTACAGAAAAAATAAGAGCAATCCCTTACTTTGCTTTTTAAGGGAAAAGTAATTAAATTACAGTAACTAATTACTTAGTAACTAGTTACACCCAACCAAGGTTATTTTAGTTTACTAAAATGAAAACTTTGAAAACGTCTCTGTTCATTGAAATCAAATAAGATATTGACCTAAAAATTATAGGGAAAAACTTAACTAAAGGAAAAATTGAAATGTTGCCTCAAAAATAAATTGAAATAAGTTTAAAGCACTAAAATTAAACTGAAATAAAACTAAAATAGAAATTAATGAATATTATATAGCAACATAAAAAATAAACAAATAAATTATAAAATGACAAAAGCATATACCAAAATTGCTAAAACTTTAACTAAAATTAACATAAAAACTAAAGATCTAAAAATAAAAGCTAATTAAAAAAAAAAAACGAAATAAAACTAAAATGAAAACTATAATAACTCTGCACCCAACACTGAGAAATAATGACCAAATGTTCATTTTTGATGCAGATCATTTGGTCTCAGTCGAGAACATCATAAACTCTAAACACTATTACAATGATTCATGCTTTCAGACAGATATTTGTACAGTATATGTCCAGACCGGGATGCACATAAACAGATGTAGAGCCAAATGGCGAGTTTGAATTGATTTGGGATCGGCTGTTAAAAGCTACGAGAGACCGAGAGCGGTCGATGTAAAATAATGTGTCTGAACAGATCTGATGGCTTGAGTTAAATTACAGGCCAGTGGTGAAACGCCAGCGGCTGGTGAATTAAACTTCAGGGCTTGTTTCTCCCCCATGCGGTGCGTGTCATTCAAGTTTCGCTATTTTGCCGTCTGCATTCACACACACCTGTGGCGCTTTCAGCGGCTCGTATCGAATACTAACTCATCAATTCCTTCCCAGTTGAAGCGATCAATGAAACAGAGCTACGGCTTTAATTTGATCTTCAGACGGATACTTACATGCTCATTTAAACCATTTCCTTCAATCAAGAACATTTTTATTTAATGTGTTATTTTTGTTGTGTCCACAGGAAACAAGATGGCAGAGCCCCACGAATGTCTGACACGTTAGAGCGGCCCATTCTAGTCAAACCTTTTACAACGTCGCCTGGACTGACTCTTGTGAAGGTGGGATGGATTCTAATTTCTATCTTCACTATATATAGACTTTTATTCTAACACGATCACAGATTCCGTTGTGGTATCAAACGATTTCTTTCTTTCCCTTTCTTATAAAAAATGATCTGAAACAAAGTGAGCATCTGCTTTGTGTTTGCGCACACACGATTTCCAATTTTTTTTCATATGTAACTCTATATAGAAAACTAGGAGTGCCCTAAAAAATAATGGAAGATTATAAATAAATCTACACTGTATAGATGGTTTCATCGGACGCATGCGCCTGGCCCAAACTCAACTTTCGGTCTGTGTTCAGTTATAATATAACCGTTTATTTTATATTAATATTAATTTATACTATTATGTTATTGTATATTAATTGTATTAAAGTAAATAAAAACTGCTCAACAGTTATAGATTCTTTGCGGAGATCTAACTGAAGTTAAGTTTGGGAAACATAACGCATAACGGTCTATACACGTTAAAGCTGCAATCCGTAACATATTTTGGTTAAAATCAAATCAGTTATTGAGTAATGTATTGCCAGTATATTTTTCGTTAATTTTATGTTAATGCCAAAGTACTACGTAATGCAGTGCAAAATGTAAAATACAACTGTAAAACTTAATAAATTAAATTAATAATGAAAATTCCTTTATACAGTACATTTATGAATTACATTTTTATGCATTTTTTAACAGTGTAAATAAAAAAATACGGTCTCTGTTAAATGTTGTATGGGAAATATAATTTTGACATCATTTTACTTACATAAACTTAAACATACGTACGTAAGATAAATATTATATTTAGATAAATATGTTAATTAACCTTACATGCAGTATGTTTTAATGGCGATAGAGAGACAAAAGTTACCCATTGCGGCTTTAATGTCTATTCAAATTGTAAATTAAAAAGTTTCTCTCTTTATGTATTTATAATTAATTAGATATTTTATTTTCAACACTCCTAGTGATCCATAGATTTCTTGCTTTGTTTTTGTAATTCGTGCTTCATCGGGTGAAGTGTGTCACCAGAACTATAGCACCGACATCCAACTTCAACTAAAAAATGTTTTTTTGCTGAGTAACAGAATACTAATTTGGTCCAGATATTAAAACCTAATACATTTGAATACATTATTTTAATACATTTCTCTACCTCCGTTTGCGAAGCATTTCTTTGCCAGTAAAGGTCATGGGCACACGTACTGATCAAATATATCTTGAGGATAAAATCGTCAGATACGAAATGTCAAGGATCCAATATAGTCAATAGCTTTTGCATGTTTTTTTCCCTTGTCAATGGCTTTTGCAACTTTCTATTTTGAACTGGGTTGTTTGTATGAGTCGTTGAATACGACTTTGGGTTTACTTACTTTTATGAGCTAAAGACAGACCCAGCTCGCCTCTGGGACACCCACACCCTGCTTTACCTCCCGAGTGTTTTTTAATTGAACTCATCCATGTCTTTGAGCGTGTCTGAAAGGCATTAGCACAAAGGCTTTTGGGAATTTGGCGAAGTGTTTAGGGATGTCCTAGAATGATTAGAGCGTCCCAACGGCATTGCGAACGATTCAATGTGTAGTTAAGCTTCCATGTATTTTACCGAGTGTCTCATAATGTACGACATGACAAAGATCTGTTTGCACAGTCAGCTTAGGGGTCTCACAGTGGGGTCATAATGCTTGGGGTTTGGTTCCTACATGTCCCTTGTGGGGTTGTATTTTAAACAAATTAAAGCATAAATTGTTTTGTTTATTCTGGGTTTACTTATGATTACGTATTAGAGACTTTGCATTATGCTTTTGTTTGTCATGCTACGCAATAATGCAAAATACTATTATATCAAGCCTTGTGTAGGGTGAGCTGTTGGTTTACCATTATTTCATTAGAGAGAGAGACGCTCCTTCACATTTGAACCTTAAAACAATCAAAAGCAGATATGAGATCTCAATTGTTTCTCATAGAAATCTTTAGATGAGATCTCGGCAATGGCACAAATTGCTCAGATTTACCAAGACACCGAAGTCATCCAAAGTCTAACAATATGAGCTATTCTATTCAGAAATTGCAAGAGAAAGGTCAGGGATACGTCGATACAGAAATGAAAAATGTCTGAGAATTCTATTAGCTGTCGACTCGTGAGTTATGAAAGAGAAATTATTGAGCAATAACATTGCTCTCTCCAGAACAAGACCTTACAGACAAACCTGGCTTATGAGAATGAAATCCTGGCTTACAGCCACACGAGTGTGTAAACGCATCGATCGTGGAAAACACAAGGACGATCCCAGACTAGATTCTCCTGAATCCTAGAGCGATAATTAGCAGATTAGTCGAACCTGAAACTATTTTATTGAAGAAGAAACGGATTCCTTTTGAATCCCTCCCATCATTGCTTGGCTTTGTTCATGATGTTTTCACCACGTTCAAAGATTTCTTTTGTCATATTAATACATCACATTTTCACATTAAGGTTTCACAAACGCCCGGCTGCGAGGAAATTACTGTTAACCACGCTGTGTAGTTGTGCAACTGTGACCATAACATGACAACAAAAGTAGTTTTATTATTGTGACATCATCATCCTATTCATCGTCGTTCTGTTTTTTTAAGATTAATATGACAGCGTTGAACTGATGGATCTACATTTTGTTTGTAATTGAAGTAGGGAAGATGTATAAAGCATTGCAATAAAACACAACATCTCGCCTGTTTCCTCTCTCGCACTGACCTCCTGAGGTCACCCAGAGGTGTTTGATTTGCACCGTGATTTGATATTAGGAAACAAAACTCTTTTGAGGTTTTCTCATAAACCTTCTAGCATCACAAAGCATTGGCTTTCTTTAAGCGATAGTTCACCCCGACATGAAAATTCTTACATCGTTCACCCTCACGTCATTCCAAACCTTTCTTTCTTCTGCAGAACACAAAAGGAAGGTATTTCGAGAAATGTCTCGGTGGTTTCGTGTCCATACAGTGAAAGTCAATGGGCGCCGATGATGTTGTTTGGTTACCAACGTTATTCAAAATATCTTCTTTTCTCTTCCGCAGAAGAAAGAAAGTCAAACGGGTTTGGAATGACATGAGGACGAGTAAAACATTTTTTGGATTTAACCATCACTGGGTTTAACACGCTTACAGTGACATCACCAAACACACAAACTGCACACACATTGACAGCTACAGAACATGTGTCAGTTACCAGTATTCTCCTTCATTACTGTTTACGTTTGGGGAAGTTGTGAGAGATTGAGGAAGCTACGGGATTTTTCTTGCCCTCCCCGCTGCGTTTCTCACCAGCAGAACATACGAGAGAGAGAAACAGAAAGACCGACAGGCGAGCGGGTCAGAGTTGTATCTCCAAGGTTTAAGTTGATTTATTTGCGACTTCATCATGGCTAAAAGCTCGTTCCGGTTACGCAGTCCAGCCCTCGTTGCTATGCGCCAGCGCCGGAGGCACAGCGATGTGAGTACACAGAAAGATGCTGGATGAGAGTAAAAGTAGTTTGTGTGAGAAACTCACAAGTGCGTAAGTGCTTGAATAGAATGTATATATATATAAATATACAGTATGTGTGATGTGTTCAAATGTTTCGCGTGATTTTGGATGATGATTGTCATTCACTGATTGTGAATGATTCATGCTGTCATTATAATGAAAAATCTGGTGAGTTGATAGACAAATGCTGTTGTCATGTACAAATACTTTGCAGTTAGAATATGATGTCATGATTTTATTTGGAGTGGAAGTTTGTTTTACGTAACGATAATGAGAATAGAGATGTGATGAATTGCGTCGAAATGATCTCAACGTGCAAAAATGAGTACAGATTTGGAGACAAATATAAATGCGGATTTTCTTGATAGCTTTGTAAGACTCAATGTATTTAATGCTGGAGCGAGTTTTTCATAAGCATATATTCTATCGTTTATTCTATTATTTATAGCAAAATGAAAAGATGATGATAGATTTACATTGTGCATTTCTGTCATCTCATAGGAGTCATTTGTGCTCGTGTAAGATCCGTCACAGTACAGTACGTACCGTTTAACATTGTGATGTAACGGCAATATAGGATGTTTAAGTTGGGAAACGATTAGAGGAAGATGTTTGGAAACTTTTACTACTTTGTCCTGAATGAATATGGGAAGTATTGCAGCATGTCAGAATTCAGATGTCCAATGGACAGGCACAAAATGTCTTAGTTAAAATAAAAAAAATGCCAAAAAAATATTTTGACAAAGCGAAGAGATATACGTTTTTAATCCACAGTGATATAAAAACAAACGCGTGTGTTTGATAATTCTGCCTATCGGCAGTTATAAAGATGCTTTTGGTTTCTAGTTCTTGTTTTTAATAATGTTTGTTGTATTTGAAACTGGAGATGTTGTAATTCACCAGACTCGTTGCTTTAGAATTCAGAAAACCGTCCCCTTTAGTTCGTGTTGCGTTTTTATTCCACTTTGGCTTATTCTGTACCGTGGGTTCATCAATATGACATCGCAGCTGTAAGCAGACAGGTCACATTCTTCACAGCTGCTCCGTCCCCGCGGTTAATGGCGCTGTTTCACACCGCTCACGTTCAGTTGAGATGAACGTCGGGAGAGAGGAAGGACATCTGAATCTGACGGCTATTGATTTTTGGAACGTAGGCGAAAGGCACCTTCTCCATTACTGAAGCGACACATTCATTAAGAGAGAAAAGGTTCAGTCTGTTTCGCACGCTGTCAGATGTAAGCAGGTGTAGATTACCTGGAGGAAACTTTGTTAGCGCTGCCATTCGTCTCAGCGGCAGATGCTTGGACGACACCCAGGTGTCATACGCCATTTCAAATCTGATATCATCTCTCTCTCTCTCTATTCCCCCGATTCTCAGACATCAGATATATTTGCAATGATAGAGCGAATTCAGGTGAGATTGTTTTTTCATATTAGTCTTTGTGTTTGTTCCTGCCGAATGACATCATTTTTTCATGTGACCTTTTGACCTTTGAACTTTGTGAACCTGCAGTAAGGTGACACGTTCCCTGTCTTATTCTGCGTCTTATTTACTCACTCTCCGTCCCTCGCTCATTCTAGATTAATCATTTGAAATCTATAACTAATACTCTTAAAAGCTGTCATTTCACTCCTTATTTTATTTCTTATTTAACACGTATTCTGTTTTGAATTTCTGAGACTATAATTGTGTTTTGGATTTGGTTTGAATTTCTGCACCGCCGTCCACTCATGTTATTGGCTCAAATGAAACTCGGCATCTAAAAGCATCCCAGCCCTGTAAGTGGCTTCGAAGCATCTACTATTGCCAGTAGACGTTTGCTTGAACAGTAACAGACAGTGAACTTCACTCATATTGTTCGAACTCTGCTCAACTTTGTCATATTTTTACCAGAAAACATTGAAAATGAATGACCTTCGGTTGCTTTGACATTGCAAATCGGCATTGCATATTTTAATGTTAAAAAGTGACACACTTCACCTTTGATTAAGCAAAAAATGATGTGTTTGTTATACTGTTGATGATTTTCCTGATGTTCTGAAATACATGTTCTATAACAGAGTTGTAGAATGGATGAACAGAGATGCATCCTCCCACCCCCTCTCAAAGTAAGTGTATGTACAGTGTTCAGACGCATGACCAAATTTATTTCCCTAGCTCTTTTCACAATTTTGTATTGTTGCAAAGCAGCTGTACAGTAAATGTATTAATAGAGGCAAAATTTAAGGACACAAACATAAGAAAGTTGAAAAAGTCTCAAATATACTCACGCATATTAAATGTGTATAGTGTTTATAAACGTACCATTACACACTTAAATATTCCCAAACACATCCTATACACACTCAAAATATTTTTTTTGTTGATTCAAGGTCTCAAAAATACACGTGTCCATTAAGTGTATATTCATTGTAATGTGAAGATGTGTGTAACTGTTCAGTTAAAAGCCTTTAAAGGGATACTTCACCCAAAAATGAAAATTCTGTCATCGTTTACTCACCTTCGAGTTGTTACAAATGTGTATAAATGTCTTTGTTCTGATGAACATGGAGAAATATAGTTGGAATAATGCTTATAACCAAAAAGATCTCGACCCCCATTGACTCCCATAGTAGGAAAAATTACTTTATCATTTGTTTTGTTCTGTTGAACACAAAAGAAGATATTTTGAAGAATGTAGGACAGCAAACAGCTCTGGGGCACTTTTGACTACCATTGTTTTTTTTCCTACTATGGGAGTCAATGGGGGGCAAAATCTGTCTGGTTATAAGCATTCTTCCAACTATATTTTTCTGTGTTCACCAGAACAAAGAAATGTTTACAGATTTGGAACAACTCGAAGGCGAGTAAATGATGACAGACTTTTCGTTTTTGGGTGAAGTGTCCCTCTAAGGTCACATCTCTCCACACAGAACACCCGGTCATGTGATCTGTACCACATGCTACGGGTTTATTAATATTAATATTGTATACAGTTCAGGGGGTTTCCTTGGCATTATGAGTTTCATTTCTTCTTATTTGTTTTCTTCATCTGTAGCTTAATGTGACTACACAGAAAGGTTCACATGTCAACATCTAATCGATCTGCATTTCTTTACAGACGGAAGAAGACTACATCCCCTATCCCAGCGTCCATGAGGTTACAAGCACGTTTGGTTTTCTATATTGAAACAAGGTTTGTTTGGAGAAGTGTTTTGATTTTGGTTTGGTGGGTCGGCAGGTGTTGGGACGAACCGGGCCTTTACCGCTGATTCTGCTGCCCCAATTTGGTGGTTACTGGATTGAGGGGACCAATCACGATTTAGGCTCCTCCTCTGCTCCGGAAGAACCGCCCCCGTGTCCTACATCGCAGTGTACACTGGAGACAAACAGCATAGCCAAGATCTACAGGAAGGACTTTTTGGGAAAGGTGAAAAACGCTTTAAAGATCAGATTTTCTATTAAAGCAATAGCTTACTGTAATTCGTGTTTATGCAAAATATAATAAGAGAAAGAGTATTCGTTTAGCTCTTTCATACAAAGATCAAGTGTACACATCTGTCCGAGAAGCACTATAAAAAAGTCATGTATATAACATACGTATCCGCTAAAGCAGTGGTTCTCAAACTTGTTTGTTGTAAGGCCCCCTTTGTGTAGAGTGCATTGCTTTGCGGCCCCCCAAATAAAGACTTATAATCTTAAACTTAAAATTTTAATTAAACCAAGAAAATATTCAGTTAAACAATGCTAAAACATCAATTATTTTGGTTGGTGGTGTTGTTTTTCTGATGTTTGATTGCACAAAATGTATGATAAATATCTATATTTCTAAAATGCCACAAAATCTGTGGCCCTCCTGGAACCATCTTGGGGTCCCCCAAGAGGCCACGGCCCCCAGTTTGAGAACCACTGCGCTAAAGTCCGTGTGAGCTTTATGTTAGGAAGCTTACTGTGTATATTTTGTTGCAGTCGTACACTTGTCATCTCTCATCTCACGGCACGTTTTAGTCTTTTTTTAGAGTTATAGTATGATTATAGTGTACATCTTTCCACAGGAGCACTTCAATTATTACTCGGTGGACAGCGTCTTGGGCCACCTGGTCTTCTCTGTCAAATATGATGTGATTGGAGACCAGGAGCATCTTCGACTGTTGCTCAGGTACCGCTTTACACACGAACACAAGACGTTGCCCTTTCAATCTGAATTATGTTTCATTTGAGGCTCGGATTTTGTCTTAGATGCTCTTCTTAAAATACGTTGGAGAAACTGTAGTAGACACAAATAAGACAACTGTTGATGTACGGGTAAAGCTTTAAAATGAATGTGGATGGCATAGCTCAGATCATTTCATTTGGGAAGTATTTGACGAGAAATGTGATATTGAAACAGCTTACATTCGATTGCATCCTTTTGTGTGTTGTTTTTAAAAGAAAGCTTCAGCCAAAATTGAAAATTCTTTCATGGTTATTCATCCTAATTGTCATTTCACACCCGTATAACTTTCTTTCGGCCCCCAACGAGTCATGTACAGGTGATGATGATGGTAAATAAATGTGACCCTGGACCACAAAACACAGGAAGTTTTGTAGCAATAGCCAAAAAAATGTATGGGTGAAAAACCTAGATTTTTCTTTTAAACCAAATATCATTGGGATATTAAGTAAAGATCATGTTCCATGAAGATATTTAGTCAATTTCCTACCGTGAATATATCAAAACTTCATTTTTGTGAGTAATAAGCTATGCTAAGGACTTCATTTGGACAACATTAAAGGTGATTTTCTCAGTTTAATGATTTTTGTATCTCGGCCAAATATTGTCTGATCCTTATTTATTCAGCTTTCAGATGATGTAAATCTCAATTTTTCAAGACTGGTTTGTTGTCCAGGGTCACAAATGATGACAGATTTTTTTGGCGAACGATTCCTTTAAAATACAATATTTTCAAAGCATCCTTGAGATTATACTTTAAACCACATTTCATACTTTCTAGATTAAATTCTGAATGGTGCACAACCCTGTTTGCCAGAATCTTGAATCTTTAAGAAACAAACACGTCTAACCTTAACCACACATATCCATTTCTTTTTCACTTTCAAAGTGTTCAAAATATGCAGTAGAAACACCATGGCACATCTATTCTTTATGATCTAAAGTCTTAAAGACCTTTAATGATAGGATAGAGAATAAGTGCCATAGTGAGGTTGATATAAAAAGCCTTTGTTTTATGAAGAGATTTTTAAACCTCTTGAGGAGTTACATGTGCACGTGCAATCACATCAATGATGCAATGATGCACACGCACGCACACACACACACACACACACACACACACACACACACACGCACACACACACACACACACACACACACACACACACACACGTAGGCTCAGTTGAGTTTAGTGTTTTCATGTAGCGAGCAGAAGTTCTGCACAGTTTGTGATGATGTAATCAGGTTGCGTCTTTGATGCCCTCCAGATGGTTTTTACACAGCTCTTGCAATGTGTCCGGCATAACAACAAGCATTCTGTGATTCTAATGTCCTCCGATGTCTTTTTATTCTAGGTCAAAGTTTAAAACCCACCATGATGTGATACCCATTTCATGTCTGACCGAGTTCCCCAATGTGATCCAGATGGCAAAGGTAAGACATCAGTGTACATGTTTGTAGCAGAAAGTCATTATTGGGGTTATTATTAAAAAATGTTAGGTTGCATGACAGGCTTTGAATTTTTATATTAATATCAGGTCACTTTTTTTACTGATTTGCATATATTTACACGTAGAATTTACAGCTCTATGTATTTTATAGATTAAATAATTGAATAATCAAAATATTTGTGAAATTTTACATCACTGTTTTTTGTTTATGTTCTAAGCTTATCTGTGAAGAGGTGAATGTGGACAGATTTTACCCCGTCTTATACCCAAAGGTAAGCTGTAATTTCAAGAACAGTTGATTCAAAATGACTTTTCATCTTGACCCAAATTAGCATTTTTCTTCAAGGCGTCTAGACTCATCGTGACCTTTGATGAGCATGTCATCAGTAACAATTTCAAGTTTGGAGTCGTTTACCAGAAATTTGCCCAGGTCAGATGTCATGCCCTCACGTATCCCATGCTTCTGCTATATATAATGTCTACATGAATATATATATATATGAAGAGTTTCATTTATTTATTTATTCATTTATTCATTTATTTATTAGATATTATTTATTATAATGATCGTGCTTGGTCTATAAACACCATGCACTGTGCTGTGTTTTACCTTTCTGTGTTTTTCTTATTTGCTCCTGTAAAGCTGCTTTGGAACAATGCACATTGTGAAAAGCGCTATATAAATAAAATTGAATTGAATTGAATTGAAAGAGTTTATTTGCAAAGACAGAAAAACATGTTTTTTTATTGTGCATTCCAAGTAATATCAATCAAACTACAGTTGGGTTAATTTGATTAAGTAATAGTAACAAAAAAATAAACATACACAATAAAAAACATGATTTTTGAAAATCATTATTTAAAAAAAATAACTTGTAGAATTGACTTAATAAAATCCTCATCACAATTTGCACGAACATTTTTTTAAGTAAAATTTGCTGCTATAATTCAAGTACAACTTACTAACCAGAATAAAGTAAATTTTACTTGTTATATAAATTTAGTTTTTGTCAAAATATCAAAAACATGTGTACAAAAATGATTCATGTAGTCTCAACACAAAATAAATAAGTAAACTTAATTTGACCAATTTAAATGGCTTTGACATAATAATTTACTTTAATAATTTGTTCAATTAAAATTACTCGAACAAAACGATTAAAATCTTAACAACCAAAATTAGTAGATTTTATTCCCAAGATTTTTACGTTATTTTAACTCAATTTTTTGTTAAAAACAGGAACATAATAAGTATATTTTAATCATTTCTTTTCATAAAATCTACTAAGGCACATAATCAACATTTTCAGTGTGATTTATCTGTTTTTGCAAATGTACTCACATATATATACTGTATATTGTATACTAAAACAGTAAATATTTTTATTATTTTGTGTGTGTGTGTGTGTGTGTGTGTGTGTTTATATTTCAAAAATATAATTTGTAAAAAATTTTCCTCTTCCATAGTCTACAGAGGAGGAATTATTTGAGAACAGTGAGGAAAGTCCGGCCTTTGTTGAGTTTTTAGAGTTCTTAGGAGAGAAGATTGAACTTCATGACTTCAAAGGGTATGCCGCTCTTACAGTAAATAACACATGAAGGATTTACTGTATTTCTAGATCTACAGACATGTTGATCCTAAAACAACCGAATGTGCTTGATATGGTAGTCCCACTTTTGCATCCAGTATAGGTGACCATATATTAAGATATATCATTTTATTATAGAGCTATAACGTTTTTATTTCTTAAGCTGCTATAGAAATACATTTGAAATGACGTTGAATTGAAATGTGGGGTCAGGGACACGGCTAAATCATGTTTCGTGACAAAACTGTACATTTTTGCATTCACTCTTCTTTCATTCGGCAGTTTTCGTGGTGGTCTGGATGTGACACACGGCCAAACGGGAACCGAATCGGTCTACTGCAACTTCCACAACATAGAGATCATGTTCCACGTGTCCACTAAACTGCCGTACACGGAAGGAGATCCTCAGCAGGTAAAACCTCTTCTGCAGTTTAGTATTTTGCTTCGTCACATTTTGCATGCAACATCTCAACATTCTTATGTTTGTATTTTTGTTTCGTACATTCGTTGGACGAACCCATTACATCATGTGCTGTAAATTGTAATGTTGTTTTATGTTGCATGTAATGTCATTTCTAAAAACATGACCAGTTGGTCACCCCTAGAGATTGCTGGCCGGTGTGACATGCACTGACCAACTGTATGTTCTGTTAATGAGCAAGCATCCCACACAACACGGTGCAAAAAACACCGATCCTGAAAAGCCATCTGTTGCCATCCGTGTTTCACATCGCTCTGATAGAAAACATCACCTCAGGGTTTCAGCCTCTCAGAATGCTGCCCATGAATACCAGGACTAACATATGGCTCCAGACTCATCACCTGCTGATATTTAATAGTTATTCTTCGTGATATGAGCGCTAGTGTGTATTCTTATGCGAATGGACACCGGACAGACTTTGTTTTTTTGTCTTTAAATGATTTGTATCTTCTATCTAAAATTGGGCAAGACGTCTGCCAAGAGCCCACAGGGCCGACCGTGACCTACAATATCATCCTCAATTATTTGAGGTTTCACTGTCTAATACATATTCATGAGCAAGCTGTGAAGTGCATGTGTTAAAGCGCAGAAAGCAAGTCAGAGAAAGGTTTACGGGAGATAAAATTGTCATTGTGCGTTATTGTAAAATTAGGTTTAAATGTAATTATTGCTTTGTGTTTCATGGCTTTGATAATGTTGGTGTATTAAAACACATAAATTGTAATATCTTTTATGTTGTGGCAATATTAGGATATTCTGAAATATAATTATTGATATAATTTAACGCCAAATAACCTGGTGACACTCCAACATATTGGTGATGCATATTTAACATTTTTAAAACACAAAATATGATAAATAAGAGAAGCATTTGATCAAAAGCATTTTTTAATTTCATACATATCACGATAAAATCGTGATTTTCCATTCTAAGCTGTCAGGAGCACGTCGGATGAGGGTTAAGGAGGATTAAACTTAATGCTTTTAATGCACACCACAAACTGATGAAATATGTTTGACACCAACGTTTCATTTTTCAGTTCATGTTTCTGAAATTGCTTAGTGTTCCTCATGTTACTTCCCAATGCTAATGTCCTGTGATTTCTTTTCAGCTCCAGCGGAAAAGGCACATAGGAAATGACATCGTGGCTATAGTTTTTCAAGAGGAAAACACACCGTTTGTACCAGATATGATCGCGTCCAACTTTCTGCACGCTTACGTGGTGGTTCAAGTGGAGAACGCCTGCACGGATAATGTCCTGTATAAGGTACAAGATTAAGACCGTGGTACATGAAATTCCTTAGTATTTACTATTGTAAACTTGTATAATAAAAAAAATCTAGATGCTATAGTATTTTAAGAACTTACTATAGTAAATATTAAAGTTTACTAAACTATTTGATTTAAATGATATTTATTTATTTGAAAACTGAATTCTCTTAAGGAAAAACATCTCTCTTTTAAGAGATTCTCTGCTATTTGCATCAACCTAAAACTTGATACATAACTGTACATAACTTTTAGCAATATACAAATAATTAATAAAACATCTGTATATCTTTAAGCCATAGATTTATTAATAATTTAGTTTAGTTTCTTCTGTAAATTATCACATTTGATCTTATAAATTGAATTTATTGAATTTATTTTAATTAAAATAAATTTGGTTGATTCTTTATTTTTAGCAATGTTTAATGTTTTTGTCATTTTATTATTTATAAATATTTTCTATTTCATTTTATTCATTTTTAGAGCTAACTATAGTAAATATTAAAGTTTACTAAGGTATTTACCAAGGTTTATCCACTCACTATAGCTAATATTATAGATATTTAGTAAATATATATTATATTATATCAAATATAATATAGTATACCATTAATAAGTGTACAGTTTAAACCCTAAAGTATACTACAGTATATTTTCATGTGGGATAAAATGTAGATTATGTGGATCATGTGGATTATTTGAATCCATCAAAAACTTAAGTGTTGATTATTCACTTTGGAAACTCTCCCAGTATGAGTCCGTTTAGTCTCGAGTTCCTGGGACTTTTGTTTTTATAATATTTATTATGCGTTTTCTCTTGTTTTTAAAAGGTGTCTGTGACAGCGAGAGATGATGTGCCTTTCTTTGGACCAACTCTCCCAGAGCCTGCCATCTTTAGAAAGGTACACCGTTTCAACATAAAGCTATTCTTTTTAATCACAGGCTAAATGGGGTTAAAATCACATTTCATTGTGTTTTGTCCAGACTCCTGAGTTTCACGAGTTCCTCTTGACCAAACTGATCAATGCTGAATATTCCTGCTACAAAGCTGAAAAGTTTGCCAAGTTGGAGGTACAGAACTGGTTCGGATGCTCTTTACATTTGGGTTGACGGCGCACATTCGTGGATTGTACATTAAAAACCGTTATTTGTCCTCCAGGAGAGAACCCGTTCTGCTCTTATGGAGACTTTATATGAGGAGCTTCATGTTAACAGTCAGTCTATGATGGGTCTGTGTGGAGATGATGATAAACTGGAGAATGGAGGAGGAGGCGGAGGAGGATTCTTCGAAACTTTTAAGGTAGTCTATTTGAATCTTTTATACCATCCAGCTGGAAAAAAAATGGATAGTTTTGCATTTTTACATTCGTTTTTATTATAATATTACTTTCAAATTTGCTATAAATTTCAGTGTAGTTTTAGTTAGTTTATGTGATACTTGTAAATCAAAATTAAATAAATTTGTATTTATTTAATTATTTACTACTTAAAATATTTGTATTTTGTTCATTAAAACATTTTACATCTCTGTCTTACAAGATTCTCTGCTATTTGCATCAACCTAAAACTTTAACTTTACAAAACTTTTTGCGATATTATAATCATTTAGAAAATTTCTATCTTGAAGCCTTAGATTCATGAATAATTTTTTAGATGTAGTTTAATTTTTAAAATCAGTTTTTTATAGTAGTTGTATTCTTATATTAAAATAGCTTTTCTTTTTATATTTTTAGTTTTAGTGTTCATTTAATTTTATTTATCTTTTAATTTACATTAATTTATTTATTTTACCAATATTTTATATGTTTTTGTCATTTTATTATTTTTGAAATTTTTATATATATATATTTTTATTCTGTTTTAGTTTAAGTTTAGTTTTTTTACTCACTATTTAATCATTTTAGTGCCTCAATTTAAATTTATTTCACTTTATTGCTCAAGGCAATATTTCTCATTTTTACTTAGTCTTTCAAATAATATTTAGACTTATTTAATATCTTATTTGGTTTTATTTAACAGATACTGTATGTGTTAAAAGTTAACTTTTAGTTAACTATAATAACCATACCTTAAGTAGACTGCATTGTGGGATATCGTATGTCATAAAGTGTGAAATGCAGAGTTTGTAATCCAGCTAGAGAAAACTTCCATGCACACTGAATACTTAAAGCATGGTATTGAAAATCAAACTAAAGTGTACAAGTATGATATTTACAACACATGTGTCTTCCATGTCCTAATGCGCTCTTGCGCTCTATTAAAGCCGCAGTCTCAGAGTGCCCCCTAGAGTTGCATTGTAGTAATGCATCTTACATCTCTAATGCATCATGTCCTTTTTCCAGCGCGTGATCCGCAGTAGAAGTCAGTCGATGGATGCGATGGGCCTCAGTAACAAGAAGCCACACACTGTCTCCACAAGCCACAGCGGGAGTTTTACACACAACCCTCCAGAAACCCCCAAAACAGCCGGCATTGTGAGTAACCGCAGCCTTCCAGCTGTTAACAGATCTTAAATTGTTACCAAGACACAACTTGATAAAAAATAAATGCGCAGTCTGCCAGAGTCTGAAAACGCAATCTGCCACAAGATGCCTGAAAACCTCGTGTGCCATCTTTAGTTTACACCAAACTCTCTGCCCTGAGCCGGCAGAGCCGCAGCTGGTGCACACATCGCCCTCTGAACGCCTTTGACCCTTCGGTACATGTGTCAGGGTGGCACATCTGTGAGGTTCAGGCTGGTTCTGGATCGGGTCTTCTCTTGCCATGTCGGATCTTCATCATTTAAAGAGAGAAACGGATCTGTAATGCGTTCACGTGATGTGTTTGGATGGTGGTCAGTAGAACAGATGGGGCTCTGCGCACGTGACTCTCTGTCCTCTTTTAATCTGGCAACACAATGCAACAGAAAGAAAAATCGCACGTCAGATCTTTGTATTATCTCAATTAATTCTCCTAGATAAATGGAGAGCAATCTCAGAAATTTTCCAGAGAAAAAGAGGCAGAAACCTCACAAACGTCTCCAGAGTCTGCAATCAAACGTCAATATTATTGAAGATCTCAATATGAACTCAAGCGTTTCTCATCAAATCGACCCAAATCCAGATTATTTTACCTCTACGTTGTACATCGAATGTACAATCAAATGTACAATCTACATTCTTTTTACACCTCCAAACTCTTCGTTTTTGAAAAATTGTCTGACGTTGAAACCTAAATGAAACGCAGCTGGGAACTCTATCAAATCTCCTGAGGAATGGAAAATTAATGTCTGAGCAATAAAGAAACAAGAGATCTCCATTTCTTTTCTTGAACCAATATTAGGTCAAATGTAGAGCAAATTGAGACATTTGCATCCCTGTTGAAAAAAACAGCATGTGCTGGTTAGGTAGGTTTTGAAGCAGGGTAGCTGGTTTGTGCTGTTTTAAGATGGTCATGTGCTGGTTTAAGATAGTCCCAGCTCAGGACCATCTTAAACCAGCTCAGGACCATCTTAAACCAGCTCAGGACCATCTTAAACCAGCACATGACCATCTTAAACCACCACATGACCAGCTTAAACCAGCTCAGGACCATCTTAAACCAGCTCAGGACCAGCTTAAACCAGCACATGACCATCTTAAACCAGCTCAGGACCAGCTTAAACCACCACAGGACCATCTTAAACCAGCTCAGGACCAGCTTAAACCACCACATGACCAGCTTAAACCACCACATGACCATCTTAAACCAGCTCAGGACCAGCTTAAACCACCACATGACCATCTTAAACCAGCTCAGGACCAGCTTAAACCACCACATCACAATCTTAAACCAGCTCAGGACCAGCTTAAACCACCACATGACCAGTTTTAACCAGCTCAGGACCCGTTTAAACCACCACATGACCAGTTTTAACCAGCTCAGGACCCGTTTAAACTACCACATGACCAGTTTAAACCAGCTCAGGACCCGTTTGAAACCACCACATGACCAGTTTAAACCAGCTCAGGACCAGTTTTAACCAGCTCAGGACCATCTTAAACCACCACATGACCAGTTTAAACCAGCTCAGGACCAGCTTAAACCACCACATGACCAGCTTGAACGAGCACAAACCATCTATCATGCTTCAAAACCTACCTAACCAGCATATGCTGGTTTTTTCAACAGGGATGTGTTTTGCCTCTCTGAATTTTCAGCTTCAAGAGACCTAAAAGACGTCAGTTTAGTGCTTTAAAAGAAACATTGAGAATTTTTTTAAAGGCATTGTTAATTACTCAGTTTAATTCGATTTTCATTTCAATATAATGTTGCGCATTTCATTATGTGCATTGTTGCAAAGCAATCAATCTCAAGCGCTAAAAGTTATGTATAAGGAAATAGAAAAGTTGACCTTGAATGAATCATGTTATGCTCGAGTGACGGTCACAGCCAAGACGTTCCTATGGGTGGAGTTGGAGTGTTTTGTGTCCCATTTGCCTTGGCAGGGACACATTTGTGTTAGCGAGCGCCTCCCTTTACAACATTATTTTTTGCTTGCAGGTAAAAGTCGTTTTTGTTATACAGCATAACACGTTGTACTAAATCATTCAGATATTCAGGAGTGGTTCCTTTAATGCCTTTAAGTCATCGTCAGATCAAAATCACTTTCCATTGTCATTGCTGTTCAACTGTATAGAGAGAAACAGAACAAAACTGAAGTCATAGTCATTTTGGTATCAATCACAACACATTCGCTTGTGTGATATAACTTTAATAACCGCGTGACTCACAAAATCCATATTCACATGTACGGGTACCGAACAGGACTGTGGGAGTGTTTGTTTGCTGAGTTTTCAGTATACAAAGTACATGCATCGTACATTTAAATGAGATTTAAAACATGCCTGAAGGGACAGTTCAAGCAAAAATGAAAACGCTGTCATCGTGTCAAGGTCATCGTACCTTCATGTCATGTCAAACCTGTGTGACGTTTATCTTCTGCAGAACACAGAAGATATTTTGAAGAATGTAGGTAAACAAACAACACTGAACCCCATTGACATCCATTGTACGGACACAAAACCACCGAGCCATTTGTGACCCTGGATCACAAAACCAGTCTTAAGTAGCACGGGAACATTTTTAGTAAAAGACAAAAATACATTGTGTGGGTCAAAATTATTGATTTTTCTTTTATGCCAAAAATCATTAGGATATTAAGTAAAGATCATGTTCCATGAAGATATTTTGTAAATTTCCTACCTTAAATATATCAAAACTTTATTTTTGTGAGTGGATGGTCTGCCACAGTACCCCTGATTAACAACTTCAAAGGCAATTTTCTCAATATTTTGATTTTTTTGTGCTCTCAGATTCCTGAGTTTTAAACGGTTGTATCTCAGCCAGATATTGTCCTATTCTAACAACTCATATATCTATAGAAAGTTTATTTATTCAGCTTTCAGATTATGTAAAAATTGCAATTTCGAGACTAGTAATAAGACTGGTTTTGTTGTCCAGGGTCACATTTCTCAAAATATCTTCTTTTGTGTTCCACATAAAATGTGACAGGTTTTTCTTTTTCGGTAAACTAACACTTTAACTACCAAGCACTGCATAAAAACAACTTTTTGTGTTCAGGAGTTTTTCCCTATACTGCCAACATCCCGCACGCACTACTGTTGACATTGTGATTTCTCCGCAGTCTTTGATCATTCCTGGAAAAAGCCCAACCCGGAAGAAATCTGGCCCGTTCACCTCCAGGAGGAGCAGCGCGATTGGGATCGAGAACATACAGGAGGTTCAGGAGAGAAGGTAGGACCAGAAACGTGAATGCGGGAGAAGCACACGTGTTTTCTCATTGCGTGTAAAGCGTGTTGTTCTGTCCCAGCAGCAGAGAGGTGTCTCCCATTCCACAGAGATCTGACTGCAGCTTCACTCAAGAACTCCGATTAGACACCTCCTCCAATCACAGCTCACCCGAGATGCCCACCACCAAGTTCGGGTACACGCACAGACATTTCTTTACTATCGCTGTTTCTTTTAGAGTTCTGGATTGTTACAAGCGGTTTTCCGATGACCACTTGTTTTGTAGTTCTGCACTGTGCTGCCGAGCTCCTTCCATCCCCGAGTCTCAGGACCTCTCTCGCTCCTCGTCCAACGCCAGCAGCTTCACCAGCGTGGTGGAGGAGAACGAGCACCAACTTGAAGCGGCGGAAGAGTACGACACCGGACCGGTGAGACCACGCCCACCTATGAGTCATCATCCAATCAGCGATCAAAACAAAAGCACAATTACTCCTTCTCTATTGATACGTCGCATTGTGTTTCTTTCAATGAGCGCACATACCAACAGCCATCAAAGAACACGAGCACGTAATCGGTTTTGGAATTTGCATGTGATTGCTTGAAGAGAACACGCTGACGGACGGGTTCTGTCATTTGCATGCTGAATGTTTTTGGTGCTTCTGGTGTGCAGGAGAGCCTGTCGTCGGCCGGGACGCCGCATAAGCGAGATTCATTTCCGTACAGCGCTGTGTGGCTGGAGGACAGCTCCGCTCCTACAAACCAGAGCAGCTCACATGGTGAGATATTTCACATCCAAAGTCTAAAACACATACGTGATCAAACGAGATATTTGTACGATACCTTCTCTTCTTAATGCCCCCTTGGGTTCAATTAAGCCATCAAATATGAGGAGAAACAGAAAGGAAAACTACAGTGCATCAGAAAATATTGGTTTTAATATTAAAAGATGTGAATAGAAAAAAGAAAAACATAGAAGATCGAAAAGCTCATAGGAAATAAAACACAGACCACAGTTCTATCAGGTTATGAATATTTTATTGATCCTCTTGTTTTTGTCTCCAGGTCTTGACTCGGTACGCTTTACTCAAGGCCCTCAAATCTAAGCTTCAGTTTACATTCCCAACACAACCACACAACAAACAAACAAACAAACATACAACGTATTTTACATTTTCACAGTATTGAATAAAGGGCAAAGACATGAATCACTTTTCGTCTTGTACACGCTTGTAAAGCTTGTATTTACCTATATATTTCCTGTAGCTCAGTGGTATGAGCGTGGCGCTAGCAACGCCAAGGTCATGGGTTTGATCCCAGGGATTGCACGTACTCTGATACAAATGTGTAATATAATGCAATGTAAGTCGCTTTGGATAAAAGCGTCGGCCAAATGCATAAATGTAAATAAACAAAATAGGTAGGATTTTGGCTTTAGTGCACAAATTCTATAGTGTGTGCGTGTAGTCGTAACTGTGCTCATACTTTGATGTTTGCCTGTAGGTCCCCATCGACAGCAGTCTGAACCCCGTCCCAAAACAGAGAGACAACACTCGGTAAGAACTGTGCGCAGCCAATTTGAAGGAGCAATGTGGCGATTTTAGCGACATCTAGTGGTGAGGTTGCGAATTTCAACCAACGGCTCACTCCACCGCTCGCCCCTCTTTTTTGAAGCACTCTCGCAGGACTCACGTTTGCTCTTTATTTGCAGAAGGAGATAACGTATTTATGAAACGCGTTCTGTAGAGCTGTTTGTCCGTTTAGGGCTACTGTAGAAACAACATGGCCAATTCCCTAAAGCATCAGGCAATAATACAAAGAAAGTTACATGAAACGACACAATAGTGTATAATTGATTCACACATTTTTGACAGAAATCCGATGTTTTTCTATAGAGCTTTTTACAGTCTTGCATTGTTGCAAAACTGAACAGAGAAAATAGGAAAAACTGGCGAAACTGGGAATAATAGAAAACAGGAAAAATACGAAATACATAGAATAAACATAGAATACACCGTAATATTATTATTATTTTAAATGTTTCATAAGATGTATATTAGCATCTTAGTATACAAACTGTAAAAATAATTGTCTCATAGAGCATTTTTCACTTTGTTTGGTATGTATTTAATAAAATTTTGCCTCGCCATAATAAAATCACCATCTCTGTTTGAAACTAAATGGGTCGTCACTTGATGTACTTTTCTTTTTGGGTCAAGTCAAATGACGTCAAACAACGTCAAACTGTTACAACCAGCAAAATTGTATCCGACAGCACAAATCTTTATTTAAAGTTTATTGGTGTGAATTGTATTTTTTATTTTTTACTTGCTCAATAGTTTCGTTAAAAAAATGAAGGATTGCAGCTTTTAACCATATTTGTCCTTAAACATCATATTTAATGTGGAATAGAATTTTATTAACTTGGCTTTTTCTTGTTTGCGCGTGCGTTTCACACAGAATTGCTAGCCGTCCAGCAGGCGTTAGATGACTTTACTGATGTCCATCAGCAGGTCAGTGTTCATTGCATTATTCTCTTTATGTAATGTTTAACCATGTTCAAAATCAAAATCGCTGTTATAGCTCATAGCAGGACATTTGCACAGTCTTATCGTCTGTCTGTCGTCATTTTGTTCTCAGCGTTTTCATAAGCAGGCCTCCTGCAGCGGAAACTCGGTGCGCTCACGGGAGTTCTTATAGACACTGAATGCGGAGTTGTTCGAGCCGGGCAGGTGTGGATCAGAATATCAGCACACTATTAAGGGCACAACCCTTTATTCTCTATCATATGGCTGTCGGCCTATAGGCCACATGACAAACCTGCCGAACACGACTGTCAGACATCCACGACAATAGTTCACAGTAGAGAAGATCTCTGTCTGCTGTCACTTCTGGAAAACATCAATGCTTTTATCATCAACTTCTTCCTTTCTCTGGCCCTCATTCTGTTTACTGTCATTTTTTATTCTTTCTATTTATTTATTTATTGAAGTTCTCTGTGGGAGTAGATCTTTTGGGGACATCTGTATCTCTCGAAATGTTAAGGTTGGTCCTAAACCCATCACCCTTGTGAACTCCTTCTCAACCTGACCGTGTCGTTTTGTTTCCGAAATTGTTTTTGTTGCCTTTTGTGTTGTTCTCTGTCTGTGATGAATAATGATGTCGTTATTGATAAATGTTAAATGTGGTCTGTAGCCGATGATCTTTCTGGTGATTTCAAACCCCATCCGGACACAAAGCTCACAAAGCTTTAGCTATTAGCATACACGACAAAATGAATAGATCAGGAGTGAGATGACGGATCCTCTTAAATATTATTAATTGTGTTGCAAGAGTAGCCGTTATGTTCTTTCTGATGGAGATATTTTGTACGACCAAACATACACTAATGTAAAGGCTCTTTAGTGCTCTTCAAAGATAAAAACCCGAGTGCGCTGTGCGGATTACTGACAAATGAAGCTTATTCAAAAGTGTCGTGAAAGTTTGTGACAGTGAGCAATATGAATGTAAAACTGTTGAATTGCACACATGTATACTGGGTTCCCACAGCATTTCAACAAGGAATTTTGTTAATAACATTGCGGTTATTGAGATTGCTGGACTGAATTAACCATTTGGATTTTCGATACAATATTCAATATAGTACGTTTTTGACTTGTAAGATGTTTAGTTACAATTCCTTTTCCAGACCTGGATATCACACATTTAAAGGGATAGTTCACCCAAAAATGATATTCCTGTCATCATTTACTCACTCTCAGATTGTTCCAAACCTGTATACATTTCTTAGTTCTGCTAAACACGAGGAAAGATATTTGGAAGCATGTCAGTAGCCAAACAGATCTCATCATTCATTGCCTCCCATAGTATTTATTTTCCCTACTTTGGCTTCTGTTTGGTTACTGACATTCTTCCAAATATCTTCCAAAGAAATGTATACAGATTTGGAGCGCGAGTAAATTATGACAGAATTTTCATTTTGGGGTGAACTATCCCTTTAAGCTTTGCGTGACTGTGGGAACCCTGCACACATTTGATATCATATCTTGCTCTCTTACTTTACACGTTCACATTTTGAATAAATCTCTTTTTTTGTCATATAAAAACTGCTTATTTCAGATCACGTCATCTTTTTAAAGCTATTACGATTTATTTTTTACACAGTACTCTTAGTTTCAAGACTTTCATGTTCAATAATGCTTGTGTCAAAAATGACGGTACGGTGTTTGTTCCAAAAAGAATTAAACTGGATTTTTAAACTGGAAATTCTGCCTCAAAACCAGTGATTTTAAATGTTCTGCAGAAGTGAACACTTGTAAAACGAAAAAGAATTAAGTGTGGCTAAATACCATCCTCTCATCGGGATGTGCTCGTGCCCTCTTATCCTTTTCACTTGTAATTACTGCGATTGCACGCACGACACGCATTTAAGCACAAACTCATTTCAAGCCGTCTGCTTACTGCTGGTGATTGTGTTCTTTTACAACAAGTGCTTACTGTACTTTAAGAAATGTTTCCCTGTATATACAACATGTTCTTCTTTTTGTAATCCAAAAGTGATCAATGATGTTTAATAAAGATCAGAGGGTTAGTGGAATGTTTATTTGTTGCCATGATGTATAACAGAGATTTGTAACGCAGCCAAAGAAATACAGTCAATGAAAGTGAATTAAGACATTGCTGAGTATGAAGTCATTACATCATCAGTAAGAGAAATTGTAGAAGGTAAAAAGTAAGAAGCTCCAAACGGTTAGTTTAACTCACCATCACAGAAAAGTTTTAAAGGGGTAAAATTCAACCAAAAATTACAATTCTATTATGACATGATTGAAATCAAAATTGAAAAAAAAAACAGTACTATTTCAGGGTGAGTATGACTTCTTTTATCAGTCATTTTCTATTGCTGGTAGGTTAAGGCACATATGTTTTTATTTTAAACCAGAATGTTAAAGAATAAATCACACTTCTGAAATAACTACCAGAGAAGTCATTCCTGTCTAGATTTTCTTGTCTCTCAAAGCTCTAGGTTCCACCATCTGAACGTCGATGGTTCTCGGAGAACATTGGAACCGCAGTGAACTTCACCCAGCAGCTTGTGGTAGGGGGCGAAGTCATCAATGAAGGTACAACGAAGGCCCAGAGGTTCCATAAGAGAACACATCTCCGCCTCCAAAGCACATCTGCCTTTCACCTGGGGCCCAAACGGTTTGGGGACGCCCAGTTGGTTACCCAACACCAGCATGTTCACCTGTAAATACAGGTAGTATGATCGAAACAAACAACGATCTGGCTATAAAACGTAAACGATAAGAACATTCCTGTAGCAACGCCAAGGTCATGTGTTTGATCCCAGGTATTGCACGTACTTAGAAACAAATGTGTAGTATAATGCAATGTAAGTCGTTTTGGATAAATGCATAAATGTAAACGATACTGTACCATATCTGGGTAATAGGCCACAGCTCTGTGTTCCCCTTCATCTTCTACCAGTTTAAACAAGATGGGCAAATCGATGATGTCGTCCTCATCCAAACCAAGTTCTTTCTTCAGCACATCTCTGTTCCAGTCGATACAGTTCTGAGTGAGAGAAAACACGCTCTCAACATCTGTATCTCTGTTAGTATTCTGAAATTGGTTGAAAATCTCACTGACCTGCACGTAGATGTTTTCCACCTGTAGCTGTTTGTCATTTAGGATGTCGTCTACTGAGATGGCCTCTTCTAGACCTGCGCAAGTCAAACGGCTTAGCTGGAATACTCAACTGTGAGGGTTTGTTGAAATCAAATGAGCGAGCGTTTACCTGGAAACATTTCGCCTTTTCCGTGTCCGTCGTTCTGCAGCCTCTTAAACACTTTGTATCCAGCATCAGGGCTGGCAAGAAGCAAGCGGAATTTCTGCAGATTTAAAACCATCGAGGAACTTAAGAAACGAGAAGTTGTCGTTTTATAACTTTAGTTCAAGTGCATTGCATTGTGGGATACAATATGGAATACCGCGCTCTGGATGTTCATTGCCTATTTTAGGAAAAGTCATGCATACAGAAGATTATAATATATTATATTGCATACTACATCTATACACAGTACATACATAGAAAAACGTAACTGAGGTACAGTAGAACGCTATTCTTAAAAGTAACGCGTTTACCTTTCGGTCAGGGGCTGGAACAAAGGTCATGAACTCGTCCACGTGACCCACAACCAACCAATCCGAGTAGAGAGCGATCGGCTCTTGAACCTTCTGTGCCCACAGGAAATCCTGGACGACTTTGGTCATGTTGCGTCCCTGCGTTGTACTAAAACAAAGGAAATGGGTCCTCGTAATGCATTATATTGAGCGGTTCGCCCATACACCATCACTCCTCAGTGTTACTTACGTAGGGAAAGCAACTCCAATGATAATCCTGCCGAGCGGATAACTCTTTCCATTCACAGTGACTGGTGGGCTAACCTCCAAATTCCCAAAAGAGTCCAGACTGCTCACCTTCTCATCCACAGTTTGGCGCGTCACGTAACCAAAATCCGGCCCCTGCGACACGTTTTAGTGTTTACCGTATAAACACAATATCCTGCTAAGATGTGTTTTGCGCATAATAAACCGTCTCTGTGACTCACCAGAAGGACCTCGTATGGGAAATCAAGAAGGTCTCCATCACGAGGGGAATCCAGAACCACAGGGAATCTATGATGGGGGGAATCAATGTAGCCAAACTCAACCTCATCCTGTGGACACAGTTATAGTAAAGATTACTCATCATAGGTGATCGTTTATCAGCTGAAACAAAACTATTGATTTAGACCTAAATGATTGATCAACATTTTTTAATGTGTGGTGAAAAGAGTCTGTGCTGTGTGTATGTGTGTGCCAGTGTTGGGTAAGTTACTCTGAAAAAGTAATTAATTACTAGTTACTAATTACATATTCAATAGTGTAATTAGATTACTGTACAAATTACTCTCTCCAAAAGTATTTAATTACTAATTACTTTCTATATCCTACATCAACCTTGATTAGTTAAGTGATTCAAGGATAGACATGAAACGGCTTATTTAATTCATTCAAATAAATAATATTAAACTACATAAAGTACTCTTATTAACTGACCAAAGTATTACAAATGTGAGAATTACACATTAAAGCACAGATTTTAAAGTTAGACTTTGAATTTTGATGTCAATTCCACTATTGCACACACATATTACACAAAGTATTTAGTTTAATTACATCAGAAGTAACTGTAATTAAATTACAGAAGAAATAAGAGTAATCCCTTACTTTACTTTTCAAGGGGAAGTAATTAAATTACACGCCAGTAAGATAACTGATAAAAGTTTAGTGATTAAGAGTATATTTTTTAAAACGCCTTAAATATCCTAATTTAGCTAAAGCCTGTTGCTGGATGAGGCTAATAATCCCTGTCCGGGAAACCGCCCCTATAAGCATAAGCGCGAGTCACGTTCAACCACTTTCTCTTGTGCAAGTTTTCATTCAGATGCGACTTTTGATCCATTTAGCGTGGATCCAAACTAAAAGCAAAATACGTAATATGAAATATGTCTCCTTGAAAACAATAGCCTTGATAGTCACAGAGTATTCGAGAGGTTAAAACTTCTTCAAAAGATTTCTCACCTGCATCCAGCGATCCCCTCGGTTCATGTACTCGTGGCACACTTTCAGTTTGCAGCCGCAAATCTCCACCAGGTTCCTGATGCTCTTTAGGAATGCGTAGTTATCATTTGTGCTGGAAATGAAACGAAAGCAGGAGTTCTCAATATTTGTAATGACATGAAGTCCTTGAGTAGAGCTTAGATTCTCACCTGCACACAAACACCTCTATGGGTTTAAGGGTGTTGGGGGTCATGATCCACGGGGACACATGGAACATGACCGTGTCTGTAAAGATGGGCGTTTCGGGACATCCCTGTTTAAAAACAAATATCATGGATATTTATAGAAAAATAGGAAAAGTGTTTGAACATTGACATCGGTCATATTTTCTCTCACTCTCACCTTAGCACTGGGTTCTGTTAGACTGAGGTTAATGGTGATGAAACCATCAAAGTCTTTATCAGGGAATCGAAGACCCTCTACAAAGAACTGCAGTTCACTTTTGCCACCTAGATAGGGCACTTCGTCAGCCAAACAGTCCTTTCCCACCACCATGACATGATCCTTCAGAAAAAGCTTCAGAAGTGTGTGCTCTACAATCAAGACCACATGTCATTCACTACAATATTTTCCACTGCTTAATATTCACATTGTTTCCTTGATTTGCGTGTATCAACTCACTCCATTTTTCTGGTCGTCCACCTTTGTTGGTTCGAGGTCTGAAGACCCTGACGCTCTCCGATCCTGTCTTTGAGATGTGCATGCTCAGTTTATAGCCCTCAGGAAGTTCAGGCGGTCCGTTGATGCGCAACACCATCTTCGACATGTCCTGCAAATCTACCATCATCATACAAGGTCAATTGTTTACATTTACGTCTGTGACGAGCAACACAACATTTGCCATTATTTACGGTCACTTGGTCTTTATACATGTTGTGTCATGCTGGGTAGCTCCGCCCACTTTTGAAATCTAAGTAGGCCAAAATATCCCACGTCACGTAGATCGAAATTAAACATGAAATATGTTTTATGTCCTCAAAAAACCTTACCTGAGACTTTACTTATCTCATCTTTATCAGAGTCCATCGTCTTAAAGTATCCGGACTCGGAATCACAGTTGACCAGAAGAACAGCACCGTGACCATTAGGACCCCACTTCCATGATGCCTGAGAAGAAAATCCAAGACTGTTACAAATAAACTTCTAATAAAGTGCAAAATGATTCGGACACACCAGTGTGTTGTGTCAACGTTCATAGATTCCTACATTTCAAACTGTGATCACATGCTTTTGGATATGTTTGATGTCACATGAATTGTATTTTCTTTGTTTATTCTCTTATTTCATTTATTGCACTTTTATGTCACTTCATCCCTGATAAACGAATGATATTATTCAAGTATGTATTCCAATATAGTTCATTTGACAAATTTTCGAGGTTTTATCAAAGACTTTTAAAAGCCAGCAGCAGTCAAACTGAAACAAATCCCCTGACGGTTATACAGAACACAGACCACCACAAAGAGACAAAGCTCACCTTGTTTGGGTTGTTTTTCTCAACAGTTCCGTCCCGGTCCGCATCCACATCCAGAGACATCTCTGCAAAAGAACAAAGAACAGATCCTTTGTTGCTACACGCACAGACATAAAAGCTATTTAGTTTACATAAGTGAAAGCTACAGTATTTATTGGCAACGACAGCAAATGTTAGGTGTTGATGATGAGCGAGGAGAACGTACCGACAGCTGTCAGGTGCAGCACAGCGTTCCCGATCGTATTCTTTGTTTCCCCGTAGTACCGCACAGAAAACTGAAACGCAATCAGAGACGTCAATTATTAGGCAAATGGTTTTGGAATATACCTCATTCATTGCGTTCACCCAAAAATGAAATTCCGTCTCCATTTCCTCGCCCTCGAGTTGTTCCAGATGTGTACACATTTCTTTGTTCTGATGAAGGCAGAGAAAGATATTTGGAAGAATGCTTGTAACCAAACACTTCTTGGCCACTATTGACTCCCATAGTGTGGAAAATTACAATAGTAGTCAAAGGTGCGCCACAACTGTTTGCTTTTCTACATTCTTTAAAATGTCTTCTATTGTCTTCAACAGAACAAAGACATTTACAAATAAAATTTTCCCACTATGGTGACCAAGAACTGCTTGATTAAAAGCATTTCAACAAATATCTTTCTCCGCGTTCATCAGAACAAAGAAATCTATACAGATTTGGAATGACTCAAGGGCGAGTAAGAACTATTTTTCGGGTGAACTGTTCCTTTAAGAACTTCTGCCTGAAGGAACCAAAAATGGTTCTTCTATGGCATCACGCAACCCTTTTTAGCACGCTAAGAGTTTTTTTAAGAGGGTAGACCGTTTTGCGGAAGTGTCTCGTTTCGGTGTCTGCACATAAAATGCAGTTTCCTTCACAGACAACCACAGACGTATTTTAAACTTCTAGTTTCTTCAAGATCTTATCATTTACACAAGAACCCGAAGAAGCGCTCTCGGGGCATTTTTGGAAAATGTAAACGTGTTTAAATCCAGCAGATTGAGTCTGGGCTTGCCCATTGTATTCGGTGTTGGTTTAGGAGCACTGTTGTGATTGGATGGAGTTACCTTCCTGTCATTTGACACCTCGCTGACTGTGTCCATAGTGATGACTAGAAGAGAGTTGGGGGTGAGCGGGTGGGCGGCGACATTCCTGTCTATTGCTGCGGGCGTCAGCTTGTAATGCACGTTGGAGGCGCATCTTATAGAGAAGAACTTGGACTCGGGTGGTGCACACCTGCAAAAAACACACCGTTACCGTTTCCACGTATGCAGTCTGGACGTTGACATTAAAGGTCACGTGTCAAAGAGGATCTCTAAGGCTTTTCAATAAACATGAGGTCATAAAAAACACATGAGCAACTAGAATTAGAATAAAACTATGCTGAATGGCCACATCACCAGGCCAAAGATATAATAAAGTCATTATGATTCATACAGATAAGATTCACTTCTATTTACTGTTTAAAAGACATCAGGCAACAGTCATTGCCGAGGTCATTAGGGTTAGTTTATGGACTAATAAGACATCAACGAAGTCGGTCACTTGTTGGTTTAGGAAAGCTATGAAATGCAATGGCGGACAGTGGGTGATATAAACGGACGCATTGAGACAGAGCTGATGAATGTGAATAATGTCACAGCACAACACGCTCATTCATATGGACCTGAAAGGAGAAAATTATTATTCAACCAAAATAACACCATTTAATCCTGCTGGAATAAGAACATAAAGATTTATCATATTGGCTTTCATGTTAGACAGCTGATGGTTCAAAATAGTATTTGTAAGAGAAACTGTTAGAATTGTTTTCTTATTTTCAGCAGGGCTGTCAAAATCACACGTAAACGAAAAAGAAACAAACCGTAAAAAATAAACAATAAAAGTAAAGGACGTGTTTGCATGACATTTTTCTTTCAATCAGATTATATATATAAAACAGTGATAATACACATGGTTATAAATCTGGCAAACATGATTATATACGTTTAATATATAACTATGACGGTTCATTTTCTCTCAGAATTTGACTCAGTTATTAAATAAGTGAATTGACACAACATTTAGGGTTATATTTTATTTGGTTGGTTCTTGGCCGATTGCATTACCAGTTTTACTACAAACACGACTGCTGTGGTACTTTATGGGTAATTATGGCAAATAAAAATGATCCTGTAAATATTTGATGTATCACCCAGCCCTCGTTTGTAAATAAGACGCATTTCAGGTTCACCAAGCCTAACGTTAGTTGGTTATACATGTGATGTCGTTAGCAGAATAAATCCCAGCCCACGGCAACTCTTAGAAAACGCATAACAAAAGAATACCTTTGCATGTTGCGCAAATGATATCAGCACAACTTCGTTTTGGGGGTTTTCGCATGCAACGAGTAACGTTACACGTTGTTTTTAATTGTTGCTCTATATTTACTCTCATGAGTCAGACGGTCATATTTGGCAACGTTTAAAACGCGACTCAAGACCACCGGGTTGGTTTCAGTTGAACTAATTAGACAAAATTCAATGAGTCCACGGAGAGAATGAAAAGAAACGTGCCCACCTGTCTACGTTCACGGTCAGCTCCGTTCCGAGCACGTACGTCGTGTGCGTTGCCTTTTCAGTTTCAATTCTGATAGTTCGTAGGACCACCATGATGTATCGACACGAGTCTTACTTTCAAAGTGACTCTACGACTACCGTTAACCCATGAGGTGTGTGCTCGAGTGCTCGCTGGGCTGTGAAGACCCTTATGCATATGACATCACAGACTTCACGCGGCGCTGCGCAGCCTGAACACAGTCTGCCATCTAGTACCGCGAGAGCAATTGGAAGGCTGCGTTTTAGAGTCGCTCTCGCGGTACTTCGACGATTTCACACACCGATCGGTTTGCGCAGCGCAACACAGTCCTGCGCAGTGATTGAGCCTATTGGTTGACCGAAAACAGGTGTATTCTTAGGGAAACGATCCTTATCAGCTTACTGTTAACGCCCACACTCACACTCACGCCCTGGGGTCGCCGTTTACATTAAGGCAAATTACATGAACGTGAATTTGTATACGCAACTGTTTTGCTGACAATACAAATTCTGATAGTTTCCATTACCACTATGAACCTTCAGCTGTTTACCATTAAAACCATTTGAATGCAGTGACATTTTGGTTTTACGAGACCAGTAGGCCCAACTTATAGTTTCCATTAAAATCAACTCAACCATAAACAAAAGGGTTGCAGTTAAAGAGTTATAGTGTCTTCACCGTACCTGATCAGGTTCAATTTTAATTCCGTACCGACGACATACACGACTTGTGTGGCTTCACTGATATCCAGTCGACAGCTTCGCTGATACATGTTTGTCACGGTGTACGATTCCGCTCGCTTCCTCTTCTTTCGCGGTTTTCGAGGTGAACTGGTTGGTCGTATTTGTTTTTGTCGCAAATCCATTGTTATATATTACACGTAAACAGATCTCAGCTAACCTGTTCTTTACTCTTTTGAAACAGGGGCGTATAATACAGAAGATAAAGAACATGTTGTCACCTGCCAAAGAACGTGCCGAAGGCTACACATTTCAAACCGTTTCTTTGAAGTAATGCACCGAATAATGCAGTCGATTATTAACCAAACACAGTACACAGTAGCTCAGTAAATACACCATTCGCAGCTACAAATGTATTTTCTATACAGTTTATCCATAAAAGGTTCACAGGAAAAGCTGGAGGCCAACCCAAATTTCTGCAGCAGGGAATCGCATGGGACAGGTCAAGTGGTCAGCCCATCATACATTTACTTATCAGATACCAAATAAACTTGTTGATTTGCAATTGTTTACCAGGGTCACTTTTCAAATTTACAGGGGCTTGGACATTTTTTTAAATAACTCTCCCTCAGGCACATTGAGTAGACAAGAGAGAACATTTCATGACCCCCACTCCCCAGCTACACCCAGCCATTACCTGACAAATGTCTATTGCCCACCAGAGGCATCTTCAGGATCATGTTGTGTTAGAAATCTTGTGATTGACATTATGACAACAGTTTATTTAGTGAGACTCGCGATCGTAGCATTCGCCCATTGCACTGGCATCTCATAAACAAACAACAATGCACTCGTACCTCTCTGGGAGCTTTTTTTTTTCAGATAAATAAATACAATATTTGTATTTTGTAAAACTCTCATATTGTCTGGTAATTCAGCACATATAATATATATTGTAAACAACAAATCATTTAAGCATATAAATAACATGTCCGTGCAAATCTGGTGTGGCATTGTTTTCAAGCAAGGTTTATTTCTGCGAGGTTAAAAGTGCAAAGTCAAGTCTCCCTGATTTTAACACGTATTATCTTCATAGAATGACAACGATATTATAGAGGGGCACATTTAATCTAAAATATGAGATTATTTAATTTGAGGAAAATATATTGTAAAATTTAAAAATAATATCCTCGCATTTTGTCTGTAAAAATCTCCCTAGAGTACAAAAGAAGTTCCCCAATTAATAAAAAACGAACATTTTAGACATTTAAAAGTGTTAAATCAACATAAGGAAAGTGAAGTTTGAGTGACTAGTTGACTGGCCAATCAAGTGAGGAACGTGCAGCACGTGACAGAACGGAGGCGGGATTGCGTGCAAACGGAGGAAGATGCTGTTGTTTTTCCTTGGGAAAAAAGTCGAGGAACAATGTTTGGAAAGACATTTTTTCCACAGCGCTTTATATCAACTTCAAGCGCAAACCCACGATATAATATAGGACATGGATCCCTTTGAGACAACTAAACAATATTTTAGCGGCCTGAGGCTTGTTTGACGCTCATTTGGGAAATCTCAGAGCGGCAGAGATTGCGAGGCGGAAGACGGGAATTGCGAAAGGACGGACCAAGCAATGGCTCCGAGTTTCTTCGGATTTATTTTATGCCATCGTTGCAAGGAGTTTTCCTTTGTTTTGGATCAACATAAAAGCGGGCACATGTTTTAAACCCCACATTTGTTCCTCTGCGTAATTAATGCCATATTTTGGACTAATAATTCGCCCTCAAGAAATTCAAAATGGCGGCGGGCTGGCCCATCCCCCAGGCCCTGCTTCTTCTAATAGTGAATGTCGTGGGTCTGGACACTTGCCCGTCTCCTTGTGTGTGCTCCAGCGGTCCAGGTGCACCTCAGCTGCTGGACTGTAGTAGAAAAAGACTGACCAGTGGACTTTTGGATGCTCCAGCATGGATCACGCATGCGTAAGTAACAGAACCTGTATAGGTGCATACCATGTGATCAGTCTGCTGCTGTTTATAAAGAGACAACATCTGGAATACATGTAGTCAGTGTCATTTGAAATAGATTGTAACTAATTACTATAGTTGTACTTATGATATTCTTGCATTATATACATTTTGTATAAAACAATATCAAATAGTCGACATTTATAATATTCCAGGGCTTGTTTTGGAAAGTCAATTTTTTGTGACAGCTTCACCTATTTTGAGTAATCTGAGATTACCCATCTGTCTTTCTGTTAGTTTCGATTTGTGATATTTAGGTTTGTTTGAATGTTTTTTAAGCAGATCTGCACCTGCAAGACAGGACAAAAATACACTAATAAACGCATTAAATACATTTATTGCAACAAATGACAGTTGGTTAATGATAAGTGTTACAGCCCTGTGGATGACAGGGATTCTGCAATAAACCAGAGAAAATTCCTACACTCCCGAATCTATAGTGTTTGGCTTATAGAGTTGATCTTTTTGTAAACCTAGATGTACATTTGGGTTTATAATACATATGCTATATTATCCTATATTGTTTTGTGGGGACTGGGGAGGTTGTATCCAGTAAGATAAGTGTTTTTAATCATTTGCTTTATATAATTTTAGGTCAATGAATCAAAATGAATTTACAGCTGTGCCTTTCTTCGGAGATGCCTCATCCAACATCACTGTTCTATCACTGTAAGTGAAACTCTTGTGCTGTCAGAAATGATTAAATTGAAAGATTCACTTTCATTAATAAAGCGGTAAACGTATTACATTTCATGTTTTATTAAGAGTGAGGAATATGAAATCAGCCAGGTACATGTATAACTCATCTTCCATCTGTTGATCATTTACAGTGTTCAGAACCGAATCTCGGAGGTTTTGGCGGAGCAGCTGTTGCCATATTCATCTCTAGAAAGTCTGGACTTGAGCTCTAACTCTATAACTGAGCTAAAAGCCGGATCCTTCCCTCCCATGCAGCTGAAATATCTGTAAGTTTTCCATTATTGGGACTCATTTAAATTGTGTCTTGCTTGCTCGAGATTGCAGTGCACTTCTTAAGCACTTCTTAGACATCTTTAGTTAAACTAAATACATTAGGACATATCTCTTAAACCACCGTGTCTTTAGACAACTCGATCCTTGCTTTAATCTTTGTTTCGTCATTTGACGGACGACGTTAAAGATTTTCTGATGGCTTTTGATGTTCTCACACGTTTTATTGTTTCCCCTCTTGATCGTTACAGCAACCTGAGCAAAAACAAGATAAGTTCTCTGGAGCCCGGCTGTTTTGGAAACCTCAGCTCTCTGCTGGTGTTGAAGATCAACCAGAACAGACTCTCTGTGCTTCCTGATAAAGTCTTCACCCTCTCTCAGCTCCAAGTCTTGTGCGTATTCACGCCTAATGAGTAGGATGTTATTGCAGTGCTCAAGTAGATCGGATCTTACCGGATAACTGCATGCTAATCGCACAGATATTATTAGACGGGGACTGTATTTTCATTGTTGTCTCGTCTCTCTGCGATTGTTGGGGCTGCTCTTGTAATGTGTCGCTCTTGAAATGTGTGTCACATTTTTCAGGGAGTTGAGGCGCAACAGGATCCGTGTGGTTGAAAGCCTCATTTTTAAAGAACTGAAGGCTCTTAAGTCACTGAAGATGCAGCGGAACGGCATCACTAAGATGATGGATGGTGCTCTGTTTGGTCTGGACAACATGGAGGAGCTGTAAGTAAATGCATTGGGACTTCATTCATTCTATTGGGTCTTTCTATAACATTTCCTGTAGGGGTGTGAATCGCCCTTGGATTCGATTACGATTATTATGTCAACGATTCGATGTCCCGTTGCATCATCAATATAATATTGTTCCCTCACACTCCAGTGGTGCGATGTGACAAGGCGTTTGTCACGCCGCATCCAGTGGGGACAGAATTTCTGTGTATAATAGGTTCTTTTGTCACGTCGCGCCGCTCGCCTACAGTGTAGACAAGCCGTAACTGTTGCGGCTCTTTCTTGATTATAGTTTCACTTGTCCTTTGTTGTGTCTCCAGGGAGTTGGAGTATAATAATCTAACAGAACTGAATAAGGGCTGGCTGTATGGACTGCACATGCTCCGGGTTTTGCGGGTCAATCAGAACAACATCGGACTCATCCGAGCTGACGCCTGGGAGTTTTGCCACCGCTTGGAAGAGCTGTGAGAGACTTTGATCCTAAGCTTGACCCTTAACCCCAAATGCTATGGTGTGAGGAAATGATTTAACTCCCAGGCTTGATCTTTTTGTGTTTTGTTTCCAGCGATTTGTCCTTTAACCATCTGAGTCGTCTGGAGGATTGGGTGTTTACGGGTCTCAGTCTCATGCAAAGTCTTAACCTGGGTGACAATCAGATCACACATCTGGGAGTAGGAGTGTTCAGCAGCCTGGCTAATGTCCGCGCATTGTAAGATTACTCTCAGTTCTCTTTTATCTCATACACATGGCATGCTGAAACATTATGAAGACTGAAGCCTAGCAGGTCTAAAGAACGTTAACCAAACATTTACTTGACCACTGAGACATTTGTCAAAATATTTTCTTTGGTGTTTCAAGAAGAAAGTCAAACAGGTTTTGAACAACGTAATCTGTCATCATTTAGTCACCCTTTTTGTGTGTGAACTAACTTTCCTGCCAACATTTTTACTGCCCTTTACAAAATATTTATTTGTATTAGAATATTACACCTTATATATTGTAGAACATCAGAAGTGCGTTACATTGTCTATAAGATGTTACATTATATCTGGAAATAAACAGTTTTAAATAAAACATTGCAACAGAAACAGTAGATTCTACATTCCATCCTACACTTTCAGAACACATTCAGATATGCCCACCTCTCTCCTAACGTCCGCCACGTCCCTTTGACACAGTTGTTAGACGTCAGCCTTTCGCAGCCGGTGGAGCGTAAAGACAATCTCACAATATACTCCCAAATGCCACCCATTCCACACAAAAGCTCTTTTAAAGCAAACAATGACTTTGAGCTACAGTAAAGCCCTAGAAACCCAAGTCTTTTAGATGAATTATTTACGACACATTGTACTCCGCAGTTTGGGGCTTTATTAATATTCTGATGGTTCTTGTTTTTGATGTTTCTCGTTCCAGAGACATCCGTAATAATGAGATATCTCTTGCCATCGAGGACTCCATTGCCATGTTTGGCAGTTTGAAGAGGCTGAACTCGCTGTAAGTTTGTTGCCTTGTGCGAGTCGTTTGATCTGCTGCGTACAATTGTTTGGAGTGGCTTGACATGCGCGTGTTTTTGTTTTTCAGGGTTTTGCAGAATAATAAGATCAGGACCATCACTAAAAGAGCGTTTGAGGGCCCGATGGAACTGGAACATTTGTGAGTTACATTTCACAAATCGAGTATGTTGTTTATAAAAGGGATGGTGTCCCCAAGATTCTGTCATTTTTGCAAACAACGAGTTATCATGCAAAACGACAAGAGATGATGATGGGCTTTTAAGCTCTTTAAAAGGCCAAAAACTTATCCACGTTACGTCCGTGTATACCAAGTTGTTCAAAGCTATGTGAAAGCTTTTTGTGAGGAACGAAAGAAAAGTTTTGTTCTGATAACATCAGGATGTAGCACTTAAAGGGTGATTTATGGTAATGCTTAGCACTGCGTAGCTTGACGTGCACCTCTCCAAAAATGTAACAACACATCAACTCAGCGCTGTGATTGGTCTGTTTGAACCCCTCCCTAAGGTCAAAAACTCTGCGATAGCGTCATGTTTACACAATGCATTTCCAAATGAATTATAATATAATATGTAAATTATTTGTTCTTCTGTATTATACATCTCAAGCTGCAACAAAAGTGACTGTTTACTTGCCGCTATCACTGCTACTGCTTCTTGTTCGGCTCTTGTCGTGGTTACACAAGCAACACGCGCATGGACACTGACACCTAGTGGTCATTGTTTGTCGACGAGGACACTGACGCACAAGTATAAATGAAAACCGGCACGGCTACGGCGTAGGTCCTACGCACGACCATAACTTGCCCTTAAGTTGTGACTGCTTTTTGTCCAATTTTATGGGCCCATTTCTGCCGGTACATTGCAGTCTTTTGTAATTATGGGATATTTTGTTCTTGTTTGGTAATTATGTGGGATGGAGAGATCTTCTATTCTGTACCATGTGATTCAAAAAAATAATAATTTTGTTGTGTGTCCTTTGCAGGGACCTGAGCAAAAATGGGATTATTTCCATTCATCCGGATGCGTTCTCACATTTAAAACTCAAAACGCTGTAAGTGATTGTACACGTCATCTGTCTTTATTTCAATACTGAAAGCACGTACAATAGTATATGTCATTGTGTTGTCAGCAATGCATGTATATTTGTCTTTGTCAGTGATTTGAACACCAGCAGTCTCCTGTGTGACTGTCAGCTGCAGTGGTTGAGCAAGTGGTTAATTAACCGTTTCCAGCAATCCTGCATGGTTGTTTGCGCTCATCCCGCCTCACTGGCAGGTTCTAGTGTGATTATGATTAAACCGGAGGAGTTCGTCTGCAGTGAGTGACCCGACAGTTGATACTCTATGCTCTACTTCTCTCTCTCTCTCTCTCTCTCTCTCTCTCTCTCTCATATACACACATGTACATTTACTGCTGAGTATTGCAACAACATTTTAAGTCCTGTTTCTCATGCGCAGATGACTTCCCCAAACCTCAGATCAACGCTCACCCCAAAACCACTGTAGCCTTGCGAGGGACCAACATCACGTTAAATTGTTCTGCGCTCAGCAGCAGCGATTCTCCTATGAGCACCGCCTGGCGTAAAGACGGAGAGGTGCTGCATGACGCTCAGGTGCAGAACTACGCCCGGTACCAGGACCAGCGCCTGCTGTACACCACTTTACTACATCTGCTTAATGTCAACTTCACTGATGAAGGCCAGTATCAGTGTGTGGTCTCCAACCAGTTTGGCTCCAACTACTCAACTCTGGCCAAGCTCACTGTCAATGGTTAGTGAGTTATAAACATTTGGACGTTGCTTTGCTGACTAGGGTAGAAATGAGGTGTTGTGTTAAAACTGAAAGGAGTTTTGGTGATGTAAAGGTATATTAACTTTTCTTCGGGCATTCACAAAAAGTCACACCCATGTTTCACTTGAAACATATTGCAATACCAACTTGTACAACACACTGTACAGCACCACATAGGTTCTCTTCAGAAAACATGAAACCATGCAAAGTTAAAAGCTTGTTTGCTGGTGTCTCATTGTCGTTTGAAGTATTTATTACATTAAGATGAATTAGCCAGCGTCCGCAGGGCCTTTGAATTGGTGTCACACTATGATCTCTTCACTGCTTTGATTAGCATTTTGGCTTGTGGTCTAATTCTGCCCTTACTTTCCTTCATTTCCACTGTGGTTTTCAGGCCTATTTCATATTCAATTTCTGTTGAACAAAGACTCAAAAGCCCTCTGGGATGCCGACCTCTGCAGTGTAATTATTCTGCTTATACAAGTTTATAATACAGATGCAAGAGTGGTTTTGCGCACTAATTGTGTAATAGAAACGTGATTGAGAAACTAAGTGAGGTTTCAAAATGCTGTTAATGGGAATGGCACTGTTTAAGAGTTTTATATGCAGGTGGGTTGTTATTATATTAGCTTTTTCAAACAACACTTCCAAAAGATGTACTGTGGCAGTATTGTGTTATAGGAATATATGGTACGGAATGATTTCCATATTCATGTACTGTGCTATGCCTCAGTACTTCAAAGAATGCTTTAAAGAGACAACAGACAACTTCTAAAATGGCAATGGCATGATTTATTGTTTATGTTCTAAGGTACCATGTCCACAAAAACATTGGTACTTTTATTTATTTTATCGAATTGACTTTCCCTTCCATTATGCACGGAAAATGTGTAAAAACATTTTGCATTATTTTGAATTGAAAGCACTTACTGTATGTTTTTTCCAAACTCATCGATGGCCTTTTCCAGAGCTCCCTACCTTTCTGAAGACACCCATGGACCTAACCATCCGCACCGGTACGGTTGCTAGGTTGGAGTGTGCTGCAGAGGGACACCCGACGCCCCAGATCGCCTGGCAAAAAGACGGGGGTATTAATTTCCCCGCTGCCCGCGAAAGAAGGATGCATGTCATGCCAGACGATGACACGTTTTTCATCGCCAACGTGAAGAGTGAAGATATGGGCGTGTACAGCTGTACGGCTAAAAACGAGGCTGGCAGCCTGTCGGCCAATGCCACTCTTACAGTGTTGGGTAAATCACTAGCATTTATTTTCTCAACAATATTGAACAATATATCTTGTGAAATAGTCACAAAAACCAAGTTATGATTTGTGATTTTAAGTGATTTTGTAACGATATGTAACGTGTAATAATTCATTCTGTTTTGTTGACAGAAACACCATCCTTTCAGCGCCCTCTAGAGGATCGTACTGTCGCACGAGGCGAGACTGCCGTCCTCCAGTGCATAGCTCGCGGTAGCCCCGCCCCACGCCTTAACTGGACCAAAGACGACGCCCTGTTGGTGCTGACGGAACGCCACTTCTTTGCAGCGGCCAATCAGCTTCTCATTATTGTAGACACCGGACCGGCCGACGCCGGGAAATACACGTGCATTATGTCCAACACGCTCGGCACTGAACGCGGCCACATCTACCTTGCCGTCTCCCCCTCGGCCAACTGCGACCCGGTGGCCAGCGTGTACGGGCAGGACGGCTGGACGACAGTGGGCATCGTTGTTATGGTGGTTGTTTGCTGTGTGGTGGGCACCTCGCTCGTGTGGGTCATAGTCATCTACCACATGAGACGCAAGAGCGAGGATTACAGCATAACTAATACAGGTCTGTTACATGCATGAAAACAAATATATTATTAGTAATACAATTTAATTATTTCAAAATGTACGATTACATTTTTAATAGACCAAACACACCAATGTTTGCTCTTGTAGAGAAAAGTTAGAACTCAGAAATGTCCCTGCTTGTTTTACAGATGAGCTGAACCTGCCAGCAGACATTCCCAGTTACCTGTCCTCTCAGGGTACACTGTCTGAGCCTCAGGAGGGATACAGCAATTCTGAGAACGGAAGCCACCAGCAACTCATGCCATCTCATGCCAACGGATACGTCCACAAAGGCACAGAGGGTAAGACCGCCCTACACATTTACTTGCTATGCAATCAATGCCTACGCATAAACAGGCTATATGTAAATGACACAAAAGCCGTTAGGTGCTGAATGTCCGAAATTTCAACAGATCAACATGTTTTTACAGAAGTGTGTTATGGCGAAGCAGGCAGCGATGTGGATCCGGAAGCCAATGGAATGTTGGGTAATCGCATGGGTTCGTTCTTCGCCGGCCGTAGCAGCTTCCACAGAAGCGAACCCAGAGAGGGACTGGCAAATGTACCCAATGGTCTGTACCAGCTGTGGGCTGCATGCATGAATATGTAATGAGGCTAAATTTGGGAACAGTCCTTTCATTTGAGACCTAAATAGTCAGTCTATTATGTTGTATTCATGTTGCATGAAAGATTTATGGAATGTGCAAAACTACAGATTTTCTGACTGAGTGAGGTTTTACGGTTGTCTTGTGTAATGTAGGCTGGTTTAGGGTCATGTCCTCTTTTCTTGGCGTCATTTGGATGCCGAGCGCTCTCTTTATTGCGTAACTAACAGATGTTCCGCTTGGAACTGTTATTCTTGCAAACCCATGAAAAATACCTACAGATTATGCAGTAATAACAGGAATATTGCTCACAGCAGGCGGTTTAGAGTCTGACAGTCGTTGTCTTGAGTTTACTCTCGAAGGCGGTGAATTTGTTCCAAATGTGGTGTTTTGATGGCTCTGTGTTTAAACAGGATGAATTTACAAACTAACGCTGTCAGAGAGGGTTTTAGCTTGCTGACAGAACCAGCTCACAAACAACCTCTTCAAATCACAACCACTAACAAACAAATTTGTGGATCTTTCTAACTGACCAGTTTATTTAACTGTCTAAACCAACTCTCTGGCTTTTGACATCTGCCTTTTTTCAGGTGGAACGGGTCCTCTGGTCATCTGCTCGGACTGCTATGACAACGCCAACATCTACTCTCGCACCCGAGAGTACTGCCCGTACGCTTACCTGGCCGAGGATGAACCGCTGGTGACTCAGATCCCTCGAGACGGACATGTGAACGGCCTTCAAGAACAGGATCGACACACCGAACACACAGACGCACCGCTGGATGATTTAATAAGTCAGCAGAACACTTCAGGGTTCCTCACCAATCACGAACCGAGACTGCAGGCTTCACAACAGTATAGCGCTGGTGAGACTTATGTTGTCATATCCATAATTTCACACAGAATCTAACGAGCGGATGATGTTGTTGAGGTGATGACCAAAAGGAGCCTTATAGAGCGTGTGCTCCGTATTTGTCAAGTTGTAATTTTCCATTATTCACCACAATTGTTTGACGTGATGTACCCATTTTCCGTTTTTTCCAATGCTGTAGATGTGCCAGGCAGGTCTTTTTGGGATGGCGAAGAACCCCACTCCTCCATCCTCACCCAGGGCTCAGTGACTGTACACGATCCCCCGATGGCTCTCTCTGCCGGAGACGACCGGGAGGACAGGAGGGGGGCATTGGAGGAAGACTCATACAGGACTAAGCCACAGGAAAACACCTCTGCGCCCACATAAACACAGCCAGCCCCGCCGTCGACTTCCAGTGCCCTCGGCCCACTACCTCCACTGAGAAGCCTCATTGTCTGCCAAATAAAACTCCTCAATCCTAGTGGTTTACACTGCCTCTCATGCCCCCCACCTTACCATGTTCGTTTGTAGCCCACTGGGATTATTGCGTTTTGAGGAGAACTCTCCAAAACAAGAAGCAGAATTATTGCTTTTCCCATTTTCTCTACAACTAGTTCGAGCCGTGACTCTGAATGTAACATTTCCAAGAGCTCCAGTAGCTCTGCTGTAAGTCGTGATGTACGAGTTGGCCGTGGTACATTGTCCCCGCCTACTTCAAAGCATTGAGCCTTTTGCATATGCCAAAGCTTGACCCGTAACTTCCTTCGCAGAGTCGAATGAATATTGACTGTGAAAATAGTGATGCTATATTGGTAAGAACCAGACAACCTGCCCGAAACAGGGCAGTGATGTTCTCTGAGTGACGTCAGAGGGTGTTACCTATTTCTCCGTTTGGTACAGGAAACGGTACCGACTGATGACCATTATTGTGCTAACGGAGTTGACCGCTCTGTTGGTTATTACTGTTATTGTATGTCGATGTTGCTGTTTTTTGTCATGCATTTTATGTGTTATGTGTTTTATGCATTTTATTTAATGCTTTTCGCAATTTCAAAAGTATTCCAGATGATTCCTTTCCTCTTTTTTTAGTCTGGCACTATATTAGATCGTCAGAAAGACAAGCTATATTGCACATTTGACAATCTGCCCAGGACAGCCTTATATGAACTGTAATATGCCAAGTTGTTTTAATTCTTCCACCGTTAAGATAGCTTCTTGTTGTATTTTTTTGTCCTTAATGGACAAATGTTAGAAGGGTTATCATTGTAACGTGTCTAACCTTGCTATGTGTGGTTTAGTGAAACAGAATTGCAGTCAGACGTGGCACTGTTGGCTCGGGATTGATGATTTTTTCGTTTGGTGGTGCTGTCGGCCCAGAAATTCACACTCGACCTTACAGTGTGTCTGTAGGCTGTTAAACGTATGTATTACTACATACACATGACTACAGATCAGACTAAATCCTCAGCTGTCCAATATATGCTGGATACTCGCCTAAATTCATTTTGAATTCTTGGCAAAATGTAAAATTCCGAAAACCTTTTCAGTTGTGACTGTATTAGGCATTATTATTTTGTACTGTATTGGCCTTAAAGCGAAGCTGGACTTTGACCTTCTTGTCATTAAGCATTATCTTATGAGGGGTGTCAAGGTCAACTCCTTTACTGTCTTGTTCCCTCAGTGTCTTCAAGAAAATGGTTTCAGCCTGAATTTCACAGGCAATGCCACGTTTAATGGTCTAGAACAAATTGAAGCGAGCTTAAGATAAGCTAGATAAGGTAATTGAGTTAGAGATCCAATGGCGTGTTTAATAACCACAGGGCTTATATCTCAGTAGAGATTTTCATGGGAAAATGCATTTATGAATTAATTTACTACTATACATCATCACTTAATTGGACGTTTTTGTTCTTTTAAACGGCCGCCAGTACCATGCACTGGATTGTGGGATATCAATGGCAGCAAAGGACACACTCGGAGAATGCTGGGTTGTTTTAACTCATGGTTGTGTGAAATACAGACACTTTCTAGGTTTATTTCAACCAGTGGTTGGGTTTGTCCAAATTTTACCCAGCGTTTTTTAGAGTGCTGGATGTTTCGCAAACATTTCATGCTTGGTTATTACTAAGGCCTTGATGCTTTTTAACCTTTATATACCATCTGAGGGTTTTAGATTGTGGACGTTAAACTAAGCCAGTTCACGTTATTGCTTGTTGGCCCCGCATCATCGATCGCTGCTTCAACGTCTGAATTATCCTTTATTCATAATGCACTTATTGAACCTGCAAAAGCTGAATTTTGTTAATACTGCAGATAACTGTCCACTGTTCTCATGTTTTAAAGAAAATGTTTCTTCTCCAGTTACTTTCAAACATTCTCCAGCTGTGATAAAGACCCATGCATTTGCATATTTCGTTCGTTGCGTTTTGGACATTTTCTTGCCTCTCAGTTATACAGTTATAATAATCTAGACCTTAAAGGGATACTTCACCCAAAAGCGAAAATTCTGTCATCGTTTACTCACACTCACCTTATTTCATACCTGTATAAATTACTTTGTTCTGATGAACACAGAGAAAGATATTTGAAAGAATGTTAGCAATTTTCTGTTCTGGAACATCATTGACTACCATAGTAAGAAAAGTTAAATGGTAGTCAAAGGTGCCCAAAAACTTTTGTTTTCCTAAATCCTTCAAAATATCTCCTTTTGTGTTAAATGGAACAAAAAATAATCAAAATATTTTTTTTCTACTGATGATGTCACAGAACTTAAAATTGCTAACATTCTTCCAAATATCTTTCTTTGTGTTCAACAGAACAAAGAAATGTATACAGATTTCAAACAACCTGAGGGTGAGTAAATGAGGACAGAATTTTCAGTTTTGTGGGAACTATCCCTTAAATGCCAAATGATGAAACAGACCCCGTGCCGAGTCAATTTCACAGTGTCATCACTGGCTTCCACCGACAATTTAGATCTCTAAACTTAGACACATAAAATTACTGTTAATGCTCATTTTGCTTATTACAACCATCTCTTGTTTGTTCAGTTCTGCTCTCAGGGGATCCATTTATTCTGAATAATACCGGGCGTATTTGGAAATGACCGGTTTATCACCTCACCATCTGTAATGTCTCTGAATTACAATTCCGGTGCGTTTAGACCAAAGAACAAGCCATGTGCATCAAACGCTCCACCGTTCGCCAACATGTCCTGAAACCAAAGTTCAGCGTTATTGTTTTGATATTTAAATGCTGCTTTGTTTTGTTTCGTTCAATAGTTTTTCGTCAAGTGTATTTTTTGTATGTACCTGTACATTCTGTAAAGCATGTATAAAGAATATTATGTTTCCAAAAATGCCAACATTTAGCTGACATTTAAACAATAAAATGATCATTTAGATGTTATTCAAATAAACGAAGCTTGACTGTTTGTTAAGGGTTAATATTTTGGGTATTTTTGCTACTGACACGAGTAATACTTTAAATCACATGGCTGAGGTTGTGCCATTACTTTTATAAGCAATCTGAATTGTGATTTTCAGCTGGCGGAGGATAAACCAGACAAAAATATCCAATAGACTTGCATTAAAGAGGCCTTATCTAGAATAGAGGTTCGAAAATTGGATTTCGTGACTTCCTAGCAACCACATAGCTTCTTGCATTTTCTTCAGAAAGTGAAAAAAACATGTATGATATAGTATTGAGTTGTGGGTATTGTACTTGTATTCTGCTATTTGTTGTGTTTTAGATGTAACCATAAGTGTTGGCAGTTTTATTAAAGTGCTGATCAATTAACGCGATGCACAACTTCAATCCAAGTTTTCAAAGAGCGCAGACACGTCGGGATCACACTAAACATTTGAAATGACAATTTTTATTCCCTTCCTCCTCCGGTTTCAGTGTTGTCGTGTAGACGGTGATTTGGCGTATGACGTTGGAATTTTTTTTATTTTTATTAATGCCATATAGTGAATACAAAGAGAAACATTCACATCATATCAAACAAATAATGTTAAAAAATTATATTAAAAAAATAACAAATGTAAAATCAAATAAGCCAGAGTCTGATTACTTATATTTTTTTATTTTATTAATATAACAACCACAAAGCAATAGAAACAAGAAAAATCAGATTACATATCATGCTAGGGGAAGATACAAACAATATTATTGGAATACTTCAAAAAGTGCACAAGCTCGTACAATTCTTACTGCCTTTGGATTCTTTGAGGGCATTATGGATTCACAATAATGTTTTACTTCATTTTCAAATACTAAAAAATATGGTTTCTTTCCTAAATATTTACATTTATGAATGTGAAATTTGGCCATTAGAATAATAAAATTAATAAAGTAAATGTGTGTTCGTTTATCTTTACAAGTCACACTAGTACCTAAGAGGACATATTTCTACTGTAAAACAAAATCTTCATCAATATTTTACATTACGCCAAAAATACAAAACAAAAGGGCATTGCCAAAATAAATGAACAATCGTTTCTGGCTTTTGTTTGCAAAAGCTACAATTCCCATCTACACTCACCTAAAGGATTATTAGGAACACCATACTAATACGGTGTTTGACCCCCTTTCGCCTTCAGAACTGCCTTAATTCTACGTGGCATTGATTCAACAAGGTGCTGAAAGCATTCTTTAGAAATGTTGGCCCATATTGATAGGATAGCATCTTGCAGTTGATGGAGATTTGTGGGATGCACATCCAGGGCACGAAGCTCCCGTTCCACCACATCCCAAAGATGTTCTATCGGGTTGAGATCTGGTGACTGTGGGGGCCATTCTAGTACAGTGAACTCATTGTCATGTTCAAGAAACCAATTTGAAATGATTCGAGCTTTGTGACATGGTGCATTATCCTGCTGGAAGTAGCCATTAGAGGATGGGTACATGGTGGTCATAAAGGGATGGACATGGTCAGAAACAATGCTCAGGTAGGCCGTGGCATTTAAACGATGCCCAATTGGCACTAAGGGGCCTAAAGTGTGCCAAGAAAACATCCCCCACACCATTACACCACCACCACCAGCCTGCACAGTGGTAACAAGGCATGATGGATCCATGTTCTCATTCTGTTTACGCCAAATTCTGACTCTACCATTTGAATGTCTCAACAGAAATCGAGACTCATCAGACCAGGCAACATTTTTCCAGTCTTCAACTGTCCAATTTTGGTGAGCTCGTGCAAATTGTAGCCTCTTTTTCCTATTTGTAGTGGAGATGAGTGGTACCCGGTGGGGTCTTCTGCTGTTGTAGCCCATCTGCCTCAAGGTTGTGCGTGTTGTGGCTTCACAAATGCTTTGCTGCATACCTCGGTTGTAACGAGTGGTTATTTCAGTCAAAGTTGCTCTTCTATCAGCTTGAATCAGTCGGCCCATTCTCCTCTGACCTCTAGCATCAACAAGGCATTTTCGCCCACAGGACTGCCGCATACTGGATGTTTTTCCCTTTTCACACCATTCTTTGTAAACCCTAGAAATGGTTGTGCGTGAAAATCCCAGTAACTGAGCAGATTGTGAAATACTCAGACCGGCCCGTCTGGCACCAACAACCATGCCACGCTCAAAATTGCTTAAATCACCTTTCTTTCCCATTCTGACATTCAGTTTGGAGTTCAGGAGATTGTCTTGACCAGGACCACACCCCTAAATGCATTGAAGCAACTGCCATGTGATTGGTTGATTAGATAATTGCATTAATGAGAAATTGAACAGGTGTTCCTAATAATCCTTTAGGTGAGTGTATATCTTTTTTTATATTTAGTTAAATAATGTTTAACAGGATAGATTCTGTGTAAAAGTCTATAGGTCACTTCTTTAATTTTATTTGTTAAAATATAGCGATTAGGTAGAAGCCAAACTTATAATGCGTGCCGCTATCTCCTTTGTTTGACGTCAAATTCCAGGCTTCTGTTTGGCCAACACGGCTTTATGGTTAGGGTTATATCGCCACCTGTTGGTTTGGCGTGCTTTTGACAGCGCCTTATAGCGCATTTTTGCGTTTTCGTGTGGACGCGGGGTTTTTTTTAAACGAAGGAAAAACTATGATAAAATTATAAAACATGTACACAAACTACACTGTCGGGTTACCGCTTGATCTTTTCGAAGCAGGTTCCCCTTGTGACAACTTGCCCCGAAACCAACTGTATTGTTCTTGGTGATGCTGGAAGATGAACCCCTGGCCTGAGTCTTGCTAGCATCATACTCCGGGTATTTTTGTTTAAACTTTCATTGTATTTCTCATGCACAAACCATCTTTGATGTCTGTTCTACAGTTCGCGATTTATCCTCTTGCACAACTCCATCCAATCCTGTACAAACTCTCAGGTGTCTGTTGTTACGCAACTCAAGTCTTGATCCCCGTGGATGTTCAGACAACATATGAAAGTTTAATGACCGGGGGCGTACAGGTCTGGGGTTTAGCTGTATACATTCGATACACATCTACGCGTCGCGTTTGAATGGTCTGGTTTGTAAATGGCTCAGGGGTTGAATCCACTTAACACATTGAAATTAGTTTCATGTCTGCTCTTGTGTCACAGTATAATTAACGCGTCGGTAGAATTTGTTCTGCATTTATTGCGTTTGATCTCAATACTCAGAGGGAAATACAAGTGTTTTGAGGAGTGGTTGGGAATTAAATTGGATTCGTTACAAGCCGCAGCTTTGTATTTGTCATGACTTGTCTTTTAATTAATAATGAATCTGATCAACATCCTTGTCTTACCAGGACAGATCCAGTGATGGGCTGAAGACTTTAGTGTGGTGCAGTTATGACTACAACCAGAAGGTGGCAGCTTGGAGTGACAGTTTGAGGTGTTTTACATGGCAAGAGAGTGTGCTGTTTAGATAATTGGCCCTGTAATGTGATTAGAAGAAGAGATATTCTCTGATTGCTTGTAATGTCTTCACATAGACATATTAAATTACAAGTTTGTAATATAATGAGAGAGGAAACGATCAAGCATTAACACTGCCTGTTTTGTTTTTCTATTTTAGGTTGTGGAAAGGTTACAGACCATATTAAGCCAGTCTGTTGAGTCCTTTTTGTAAGCCTGAACCATAACTTCAAATAGACCTAGAAAAACGAACTAATAAAGAAGCCATTCATTACATTGGTTTTAAGCAATGTAAACAAACATAAACAGCGGAAAGTTATGGGTTAATATTTTATTATTATAGCAGTATTAATGTCAGCTATTTACAATAACATCGTTATTATTATTTATATAGCCGACCCATTTATTATTTCTAATTTACTATAAATTGATAGAAATACTTCAAAAACAACTATTATAATTAATACAGTTTATTAGCCAATAGTTTGGGGGTTGCCAGGCAACGTAACAATGTATTACGACTGCAAAACATCACAGGTGCGCGTGTATTAACCACTTACGTGTTTCACTCGCGACCTCTCTTACTAATATGGTTAATTTTGGTCTTCGTTTACCAAAGAAGTTTAATGTCCAGTCTATATAAACATCCACCTTAAAGCAGACCGTTTCGCGGGCCGCGCCGTCTGCTCCGCGTGTGCGCGCGTTGTACACATACACACACACTCGCTTCATTTGGCAAACACACGCTGCGCGCAACAGTGGCAGGCGCGCTGGGAGAGCTGAGATCCGCCAGCGACCATCTGAGAAGACAGAGCCCTCCCATATGAATCGCAAATAAACGCTCGACAGGTTAAATTCTCTATTATAAGGTGCGTTCAGCTTGACGGGTCAGCCACAGCCGGGAATATAGACGTGTCAGCCGCGTCTACGCACGGACCGGGCGTTGCAGCGAGGAAGCCGAGCTTGGACAGACGCGATACGGTGGTTCTTTATTTCTGTGAAGCACAGTTTTGCTGGTCATTCTGTTTGTAGAGACAAACTGTCGTGGTTTTATCGCGCTGTGGCGATAGACGCGCATCTCAGAAGCGAGTGCGCGCGCTTGTCTGGTGCGCTTGATGATGCTGTGCATGCAAACAAACCTTGGTAAACTTAATAGGTAAACAATTTGACTTCATTCCTACTTTCAATTCGTCGTTTACTTATGATATTAGTTTTTTTATTAATTTGTATAATGTAGCTTTAATATTATCCTCATGTTTTGGCAACGCGTGTAATGATGATAAGGTTTTGAACGTTTTAAACGAGCGATGGTGACGCACAAATGTGATTGATTGAGAGCCATATCTACTGTTTTGATGAAGAAACAGTTTTCACACTAAGGAGTGATAACACGATGCTGCTCAACATCCACGCGTTAACAACTCCACACCCGGTAAAGTGACCAACGGACCGGGAAAGAACGCGTTTAAAGCCCGGTTTGCCTCATAAACTGCGTCGAACCCTAAAGGATAAATGATGTCTAAAACCTTAAAGAGGAAAAAACACTGGTCCACCAAAGTACAGGAGTGCGCCGTGTCGTGGGGAAGCGTCGGGGAGTTCGGCGATGTCGTGGAGATCCTCGGAGGCGCCGAGCTCGGGGAGTTCCCGTTCCTCGGCCAGATGAACCTGGACGTGCTGGTGTGTCACGTCGGGAGACTACCGTACTACGGAGACGTGTTACTAGAGGTGAACGGGACACCTGTCAGCGGGCTGACGAACCGGGACACACACGCTGTGATCCGACACTTTCGGGAGCCGATACGTATCAAGACTGTCAAACCAGGTGAGAGGAGAAAACTTTATTTCTTGGCCCTTAAAAACTTGGATTATAACAATATTGTCTCCGTGTGGAGAGATTTTGGAAAAGTACTAGTGCGTACGAGAGCGCGCATCTGGCTGTGACAGTACACATCACCATGCGCGCAAATGCGCACATTTAGAGGAATAGTTGCCCCAAAATGAATAATTTCTCATTATGTGACTTCACTGTTCTCCCTCATGTAGCCTACTTCCAAACTACCTTTTTTTGTTTCTTATGTTATATCTAGACTGAATCTACAAGCTGTCCCTTTTTTCTATTAAAGCGGATGGGAACTACTTAAATATTAATGCACATTCCACGTTTTCTAAAGCTGTACAATAGTTTACTATGAGGAATGATTTCATTGATATAATTTGTTATCCCTACACTCTTAAAAATAAGGATGCTGAAAGGCATTTTTGGTTCCCCAAAGGACCTTTTAGTCAAAGGTTGGTAAAAGAACCCTTTCTTTTTACCATTCATAGTAGAATCTTTTGTGCACAGAAAGGTTCTGTAGATGTTTAACGTTCTTTATGAAACCGTGCAGCCCATCAAATAACCTTTATTTTTAAAAGTGTATGGGAAAAGGAAACTTGGAATTTGTCATTTTTAGATTTTGACATCCCCTGTTCCCATTCATTTTATTCCATTGCAATATCACATTTTGTGTTTTAAATCACGGTTTTGGAATCACTCGAGAGTTACCGAAAGTTCATGTTTGCGTCAACTATTCCTTTAAGACAAAACTGTAATTTCTTGTTCAAATGCGTCATAAAACACCCCGGGAACACACGCAAGTACTTTGCCGAACATCATTCACAAGATCTGTTGTTTTCTGCCCTGTTCCTTGACTTGAGTTGAGCTTAAAGTGCTTTCATGTCAGAAGTTCAGGGTTGGCCCGAGGGCTGGTGGATCGCAAACGTGCTTCACATAGCATATAAATGTAAGATCACCGCTGTGATATTAAAGCTTGTATCGATCACAGAGAGGGAGTCACCTTTCCGTAGGACACTCTTGTCACCACGGCGAGGTGACTGCACCGTGCTGGTGCGAGGCCATGGTGGAAGAGGTTGTTACCATGGACACGGAATATCTTGGCGTTATTGATAGGCCGAACAAGTGTATTCTTAGCAGAAGGAGGGGAGATGCACAATATGTCAGAGAGTTGTTATGGAGATGAGAGAATGTTATTAGCATGTAGATGTGAGAGTCGTTGCCATGGTGAGGGGGTACAGGAGGATAGCATTAACAGGATGCTTGATTGTTGAATAAATGAGCAGATTCTGGGATTGTGTAAGGAATTTCATCAGAGGCAGCTGGGGACCGCCGGTTAGTTGCAGCATCTCCCTTTATGATATAAGCAATGCTTATCTTAACTCACGGAGTTTGTTCAAACCGGGCGCTGGAATGTGGGTTGTGTGAGATCTTGTTTGACATACAGGAACCCTTTTGTTCTATAAAATGTCACAATTGAACAAAAAAGAATCTCTTTGTTTACCTCAGAAGGCTCGGTGTGTGCGTGTGTGGACATGACTCATGCACAGCGCTCATATGGAATTCAAAGCGTGTGAATAATAGATAGAGAAGTGAAGTGGCTACAGTATGTACGCAAGGAGAATATAGATGAAAACAGAAATGATGTTGCAGTGTTTGCCACAGGCACAAACCCATCCGTGCTCAGTACCTGTACTGCCTTTTGCTTCACTATATACTGTAAAAATGATGTAATCAATGTCATGGCAACATGTTTTTTTACATTTATGAAATTGAAGATGAAATCGCCTTACATTTTTGATATATGAATTCAATGAACGGTAGATTGTAGAGGTAAAATAATCTGGATTTGGCTAAATTTGAAGAGAAATGTTCGAGTTCATGTTGAGATCTTCAATAATATTGATTTTTGATGGTAGACTTGACAAATCTGAGCTCAGTTTGAGACATTGTTGACATCTCTTCTGACACTCTCATTTGTAAGACGCTACACTGTAAAAAATAAAACTCAAAATGAGCCTAAACATGTTTCTAACAAAGATTATTTTGTTGACTGGACTTAGATTCTCGAGTTTTTTGGCCAAAATGCGTCAGAAAGTTTGCACAACTTACAAAACAGTGTATTCTGAACAAACAATATTGCAAGATGCATGGCAGCATGTTCAATTGTGTGTTTCTTATTTGTTTTTCCTTTAAAGATTAGTGTTTTAGTTCTTGCTGGCTTAGTTATCGTTGTTACTGTTATCTGTTGAGTTTAGAGGTTTTTTTAATGAATGATGGTTTTTGATTGTTACCATGGTTGAGGTTTGTGTGTTCAATGTTGAGGTGTAAGTGCATGATGCAACGGCAAAACCGGTATAAATGCACTTGACACAAACTGTTACGCAGTTATTTGATCAAAGTTTTGGTCTGTTTGAGGCAGAAAACACGTCTAATTGTAGTAAAAGACAAATCAATTTGTTTATTTTAAAATAACTCTATTTATGGTCAGCCAACAAAAATAATTTTGTTCTGTTGTTCATTAGGTAAACTTGACTATGCTGTGACAACTAATGACTTAAACATCATTTTTTAGTCTCTGTTTGTTTAGTTAATTAAAAAAATGTGCTTGGTTGCCTTATTATTTTTTTACAGTGTATAGATTATTTTAATCTTACTGACGTCTTGAAGAGAAATGAAAGAGATCTCATCTGTGAGCTTTTACAATGTGGGAGTTTGTGTTAGTTTTTTTACTTTTTTTTCTCACTTTACTTTTTTTCTGTATTAAACAGCACAGGTTTTTATAACCTCAGATTGATTCTGGTAACTTTGTACCGTTAGTTTATTGCATGTTATTTTTGGGAAACATGATTCACAAAATGACGAATAGCTTTTGAACTATTTGAATTAAAAGAGATGATCTTTCATCTATATGTTTGTTCGCAGGACTTGCGTTTCTGTCACTGTGAGGATTGTAGTTCCTAGCAATTCTGATGCATTGTGCTTGCGAAACTTTTTATAGTTTGGTCTCTCTAGGGGAGCAGCATTGACTGTAATTCCAGGAACATTTTCAGCGCTTTGATATGGAAATCACCCAGAGGTTTCAATTCCACAGTTCATTTAATGAGAAACTGTGACGCTTTGTCCAAACACCCAACCTTTGATTAGAACATATGAAAGGTTAATTCAGCCTTTCATCTATCTCAAATAAGTCTCTCCTCCCATGCCACATGGCCTCCCGAGGGCCTTCCAGCCGTATAAAGACATGATGGACGTCTAACAGCTCCGTCACTCACAACCCGAGCAATAACCGCCACGACTGTTTTAAAATGATGGCGTGCCGGGGCATGGGGGGGCTTTGTGGCATTCTGACTGTAATGTGATTGTTGAAGGTTTATTTAAAGGTTTTATCAACTATTCCTCCGGGTGTCGGTTCATTTTGAGAAATGCTTCTGTTGCATATCAAAAGCGTGAATCAGCAGTTACTGTAAAGGTGTTAACCGTCGCACATCCTATCCGGGCTGTCAGCGCCGAGCTATATTTCATGCTAATGAACAATACACGGGCATTGTGCCAGCTTATTTAGTTAATAAAGGACGGGCGGCGGTGGGGAATTGTGTCTACGTAAACAACTCGAACGGTGATGAAGCTCTGTGGCACACGATATTTGTCCCTTTTGCACAGAATGTCTCCCCAGCCTCTCATTATCATGGCGGGCTGGGGTTGTGATTGGACGAAAGGACCTTGTGGTATTGTGTGCAGGCTACGAATAAAGTGCATGTCATGCATGCAGTAATTAGCTTAATTGAACCGCCGGCAGCTCTCTGTGATCAGAAGTATTGAAGTAAAAGAGCATCAAGAGTTCAGCAACACGGAGTAAAAAGCAAAGACCTGTTAGCTTCTTGCACAATTCACGCTTTCTGCTCGTAACTTCCTGTTTCTGTTGTTTTGAAGATGGAAGTATTTCATCTTGTTGGCAGGGGCATATTAAATAGAACGGTCGAGTACGGTAGCTTGATAAAGATCCGTGCCCGAGTTACTCGAGTCTCTGAAATTGATGTTTGGCAGCGTTAAGAGACACAGAATTTTATCCAAAGCGACTTGCAGCTGCTGTACATTTTGTCAGTATGTGTGTTGTTCTTTGGGAATTTGAACCTGTGACCTTTGTGCTCTTGTGCATCACAATGCTCTACCAATTGAATGAACCAGGTTAGTAGTTTGAGGACGGGAACCATTTATGGTGGGTGTGGTTTGGGGGTGTGGCTGTTTAGCAAGTGACAGATATGCAGCAGAACGAGATGAATAAATGTGGGAGTGTCCAGCGTAAAAGAGATTTCTACATCTTCTGTGTGTAATGTCTGTGTGTGCCAAACTTTGACTTGTATTTCAGTTGCCAGAAGCACTTGCTGCCTTTATTTCGACGAAGACGACTAATCTTTTACATTTATGTCTCACAAGCTGTAAAACAATCAGAGCAGAAGACGACAATAGGATTGCGGTACAAATCTGTGGAAACCCGTGCGTTCGGGAAAAAGTGGAGATGCATTTGTATGAATTTGAGAAGGATGATAATGAATCCACACAGCACACAATCAGAAGAGAGATAAACAGCTGTAGATGACAACGACATGAATCGTACAATAGCTGGAAATGAGAAGAAATGTCTCTAGGTGATCTTTGAAGTTCAGCTGAGATAGATGTTTGAAGGAGATCTAATGGTAGGAAAATGACGTTGGATTGACTGATAGATGGGGAAATGGAACACGTTGAGGTAGTTGAGGGGTTGTTTTTGCTTATGTTTGAACCGTAAATTAATATCCAGGCATGGTATCGACAAAACATGCACCTTGTATAGCCGTTTTACACAATTTTATTTGCTACCAAAGTAAATGCATTAAGTTCTGGACTGTATGTTAAATTAACTTTCAAATGGCCGTTGTTTGTACAAACACAATCTCATGGCAAATTGTATACATTTGGGCGGTCTTAGTCAAATCAGACCACCAACTGACGTAGATTTGTGGGGGTTTGGTTACACGAGGCGTTTCAGGCAGGTCTGGGTGAGCATTTGCTTTTAGATAGAACGCATCTTTAATTTTTGCAATTTTACGTGTCTAATACATGCATGGGCAACTTATAACACACCAAAGACACAGAAAAACACGTATTCGCGCCATATGACCCCTTTAAGTAAAGATCATGTTCCATGAGGATATTTTGGAAATTTCCCACCGTAAATGTATATATAACTTTATTTTTGTGAGTAATATGCTATGCTAAGGACTTGATTTAGACAACTTTAAAGGCGATTTTCTCAATATTTCGAATTTTTTGCACCCTCAGATTTCAGATCTTCAAATAGTTGTAGCTCGACCAAATATCGTCCTATCCTAACAAACCATAAAACAATGGAAAGCTTATTTATTCAGCTTTCAGATGATGTAAAAATCTCAATTTCGAAAAACTGACCCTTAAGACTGGTTTTGTTGTTTAGGGTCACATATGTTTTTGTACGATTTACATCATACTTAAACGAATTAGCCACCTTGTAAAATAGTTGGAAATTACTGTTTGATCAGAGTGTTTGTACACTCTAAAAAATACTGGGTTATTTTCAACCCCTCGTCGGGTCATAAAGGGACAAATCCAGATATTGGAATGGTTAAAACCCAGAAAATGCTTAAAACAACCCAGCATTTTGGCTTGAAGCAACCCAGCATAGGTTATTTTACAACCCAATGACGGGGTTCATCACTTTTTTGAAAAAAATAAAATAAATCTATATATACTTTTAGAGTGTACTGTATTCTGTACTGCTTTGAAACATATTTCATGTTTTTCTTTGAAATGGAACCACTCTCTAAAAAATGCTGGGTTATTTTTAACCCAACAGTCTTTGACCCAACGCTGGGTTAAAAATAACCCAGCAATTTTTAGAGTGTTAAATTAACCAATAAAATGTTTATATTTGACCCAACAGTGGATTGAAACAACCCAGCACAGGTTAATTTACAACACAACGGTGGGGTTTGTCCATTTCTGACCCAACGCTGGGTTGAAACTAACCCAGCATTTTTTAGAGCGCAAATGCATTGAACTGAACCAAATGCAACGAATGAGTTTATCTAAATGTTTTTAAACAGATCAAAGAAACATCATTTACTCGTGTGTTTGAACGGCAGAAGCATATCTAATGATGGCCCTTGAAATATCGAGGTTAATAAATGTAAACTGAAGATTGAGAGGCACTCACTGTTGTTGTTGTGGGTAACACAGAAACAGGAGCAGGTTGATTTGAATGGCGTAACATGTCTTTCCCACAGAGCTCCGCTGCATTCCCGCTGCAAGAGATGAACAACAGTTGGCCGTTTAAACAGTTGCTAAAGCTGGCAAGAGCCAAGTTTGTGGTAACACGTGTGTGTAATTAATAATGACGTAGTAATACAGTCTTTGCACATTCATTGTGTGTGTGTAGCAGAGAACACACACACACGGATAGCATCTAGTCAGCATACAATCCCTGTCCTTCGCACGTGCCACAGCGACCTTGTTTATCCTGACAGTGTGCCGTGATTTCAAGTCGACGCGTGAAATTTCTGTGCCAACAGCGAGACCGAACGTTGGATGGTTAGAGGTGTGCACATTAAAAGATCGACTCTTGCACAAAGAGAGAGAGATGGTTTGTGGGTGGATTCTTGTCCATCTGACATCTTTTCTCTCTATATTCCTCTTTCTCGCGCGCACACACACACATTACGGACTATCTGGGGATTATAGAGTATTATGTAACCTCCCCATGCAAACGTCCACATGAGGACGGGGATTTCTGCCTGCCTGCTGTAATCCAGCACGGCCGTAAATACGGCAGAGACCGAAATGATGTGGAAGGGCAGCGGAGGTCATAAATGTTCAGGCTCTTGACAGACTGACTGTTGGTTAAATGCTACACGGGCTGCCGAGACCATCTCCCCCTATACCGTATTGCATCATTTTCAGTTTATCCACAAAGTCAAAGCACATACTTACAGCTACAAATTACCGACTCGAGTTCTTGATTATATCATTTATGCTGTGAACAGATGGGATCTCCCCATGCTTATGAATGTGATTAATAGCATAGCTGTTTAGATAAAAACATATCTCCCCCAAAGCTGTACAGGCATGCATGCTACCTCAAAAAACTCAGAATGAGTCAGAATATGCAAAGAAAATCAAATAGACTTATTTCAGGAGGGACCGAGCAAACTCGTTACAACTTGGCTGCTTAGCAACTTCTCAAAGGCTACAGTCTTAAAACTGATGGGTTATAACCCACTGTTGTATAAAATATGGACAAACCCAACTGTTGGGTGTAAATAACCCATGCTGAGTTATTTCAAAGGTTGCACGGTAGCATCGCGATGCTAAAGCTTCAAAATACCTGCGAAGCCGCTCGAATTTTTTAACGGCATTATTACGTAGGACCGTAAGTAATGTTACATATACACATTAACGTTCACTTGAACACTTACATCTGCCTTTTGCGGTGTTTCTCTTCTAAATGAATCCGTGTTTTGTCGGACGAGATAATGATTCAGTGAGTAATTCGTCAAGACACTTGCTTCGTTCTGGAATAAATCAGTCGTTTTGAGCGAATTAGTTAAATGATTCACTGAATCAGTAAAAGATTGCCGCCGCCTACTGGCTGTTTCATGTGGGAATTCACATTTTTGCGACTTTTGCGCTCGCATGTTCGTTATTTTAAATGTAGACGCGCGGAAAGCGTGCTCAAACGGGCAGAGACACCCATTCGGTGCGACACGCCCCTTTTTCCAGGCGCCTCAGCACCGCATCGAGATTAAAATACTTTAACTTTTCAGAATCCTGCGCGGGTCATGTGACAAGAACCAGCCGATCAGCTTTTCCTTTTGTGAAGCAATATAGACAAGTTCAGCGAAGATGGAGACGCAGATGATCACCGCAAAAATAAATCTAGTTGCAAAGTTATTACAAGGTATTTTCAGTGCATGTAATCCATATATCTATTGTTAATACCTCGTCTTAACGACAAGCATGGTCAATGGTTGCTTAGCAACGGCAGATGCCAGATGAGCGTGAGTTCCCAAACGCTTTGGAAGAAAGGAGAAAGTGCCGCTGCTGGCATTTTCCGCGCAGTTTTGGACGCGAAATGTGAATGGCCCCCGAGTTTCACATTTAAAGTAAGCGTAACGTTTCCCTTTATAAACATTACTGTATAATGAAATTTGGCTCACATTTAGTTCCCTGCATCTGTGAAGTTTTTAGTGTGTAATAGGGTTAGCTTAGAAGTGTTTACGTGTGTGACCTCGTCTCCGTTTAGACACGGCTGACCGCGGCCGAGATCCACACCAGCGGTTCACATTCAATCCAAGCATCCTTAATATCTTCCCAAACAATTACAGACCTCAGCAGAAATCGACCTTACGTTGTGATAAATGATGCATCCCGCTGTTGTACTATATGCATCTTAACAATCAATTCACTTTATGGAAGTTTGCTCCGGCCATAGACCATTAGCGTATATCGTATGGATGCTCCAGCACTTTTCTGTAATGTTTTGTAGCTGATGATGCGTTTGCGCTATTATTACAGTTCCTGCAGTAAGGAGAGATACTGTAAATGCAGGACTGTCTCCATCAGAAACTATAAACTCATACTCCTCCATATTTTACCTTCGGAAGTCTCTAGTGCATTTTAATTGATCCGCGCTTTGCTTGAAGATCGTTGGGTGAGGGTGACACAGATGCACAAGATTCACTGAGCGTCTGATGTAAACATGCAGTGACATGCTGATGTAATGCGGTTTTGCAGGAAATCAGATACTCTCGCCTGAAATCTCAACAGAACTCAAGCTCACATGGTCACTGGAGACACCAGACGGACGGCATCGGAGACTCATCTTAACTTGCAGTCTGTCACGTCTGTCCACATGTGATTGGATGCATGTTAATTTGAATGAATTGCATTTGATCTGGCTGATTTTTGACAAGTTTTCTAAACATCCCGTAAAGGCCCGTTCATACCAAGACTTATAAGATAGATAACGATAACTATGTACTATATCATCCAGATCAACAGCTGACAACATTCTGTTTATTTTAAAGTTGTGTGCTTATGTCTTTACATATCACATTTTCAAAATTGGTTTAGATTAGACATCCCAGCATTTTAGGGTGAAACAACCCAGCACTGGTTTATTTATAACCCAACGTTTGGGTTTGTCCCTTTTTGACCCAAATAACTTTTTTGGAGTATATACTTATTTTTGGAGTATATACATATCTAGAGTATATACTAGAGTGTATACTTATCTAGAATACTTATATACTTATCGTCCTCGGTGTAAATGGGCCTTTAAAAAGGTTGGGCTCAGGTGAGCTTGTCTTTAGTTAGTTTTTCGTATTCCAAGTTACAATGACTATAGGCATGATTCTGAATCAGAAGGGCTTTCACACCCTGTTTGTTTGACAGCCGTTTTAAGAATGCCTGCAGTCCATTCTTTGAGAAAAACCAGTTCGATCTGAATGAGAGATGAGCAATGCGAGAAGCATTTGTTGCTGGATCACATACTTCATCGTATCGATGACCCGTTTCACACACACACCTCACAGAGAGATCAAGCAAACCCACAATCCACTCTGCCAGATGTCCATTACCATCAAAACATTCAACACATTCACTTGCTAGACGACTCTGGAACTCCAGTCAGGTGTCTTTGTCAGCAAATTCCAAGAATATTTAAAGGGTAGTTTGTCAAAAATGAAAAATCTGTCATGTATTTTTTTTATAACTGGAACACAAAAAAGAGAGAAATCAAATTTAAAGAAAAATATTTTTTATTTTTAGTAAAACAAATCTGTATTTAAAACGGTATGTTAGCTCATAACAATAAGGTAAGCTTACATGATTTATAATCATTTGAGCGGTCAGATATTTGAGTTTTTTAAATTAAGTGCAACTCAGTTCAACTTACTGTTTTAAATTTTGTTGCTACAATTTTAAATTTGGACTTTTTAACAAAGTTTGAAGTAATGTAAAACATTTACAAATGTAATAGTAATTACTTTTAAAGCCAATTTGATCGTACTTAAAAATATAAGGCGGCAACAGATGTTTTTACAGTGTCGGATTTGCGAGAACTGAAATGTGAGTTTGATTTGAACCCATCTGCATTTTTGTTTCAAACAGAGATAGAGTTATGGATTACAGCTTTAAAAAATTGTAGTGACTCCTTTTACATAAAGCGTAAAAATACTATATATGACCAGGGTCTGTCAAGTTCCAAAAAAACAAAACAAAAGATACTTTAAAAGTACCATATGTTTTTGAATTCATGTGATGGATTTGTAAGTGACAAAATGCTCATTTTTGGTGGAATTGCTGCTTTCTCGGTGATGTTGTAGAGGTTATAACCTCAAATGCTGCCCACCTGTATTAAAGCTATTTGTGGAAAAAACATAATAGTGCATTTGGCAATTAACACTCATTAACGTGGGCTTTATGGAAAACGTGCACCGATAAACCTGAACTTAACAGAAGACGAGAATATAAGCACACGACATGCATGGAAGGTTAATCTAGTTTCAGTGTGTACTGTATATTAAACAGCGTGTTAAAATGGACAGCATTCTAATCCGTGGCTCTTATTCAGCCTTTTATTTTAAGTAACATTTCAAAAACATTTTTAGTTGGCCTGAAGTCTAGACTGTGTCTTGTGTTAAGGCCTAGTGAACATGTTCATATGTGCCGTCAAAGCTGTTTCAATTGTACTTTTAAAGAGATACAGAGGACATACGCTGGGTTCATTCTTGGGGTGAGAAAGTATAGCATTTCCCTTCAACCTCCATCCCTCAGAATAGAAAGGAGAGTGGAAGAGCAAATGATGGACCCTAAGGCCATCGGTTTTCAGACGGCGGTCTGGCTCGGCCTTGTTATTCTCTCATTTCTCCGCTCTCTATCTCTCTCTTGCCCTTCTTCCTCTGGGTTTCTCGCCAAACTGTTTCTATTATTGGTCAGCGTTCACATTGAGCCATCAGATGCTCTTGTCTGATCCAACGTGGCAGACCACAGCGGCGGGCGAGCTTTCTGCTTCAAGTGCTCTCTCTCTCTCTTTTTCATTTAATCAAAGTCACATCTTTTATAGACGTATAGGATTTAGAAACCCTCGCACGTATTTGTGGTTACATGGAATGCTTGACGCATCTTTCCCGGAGTCAAGCGGTCCTCTCATTGTGGGTGTTGCTATGGGTTACGTCCCCTCCGGGTGAGTCAGAGGCCAGTGGTGCTGAAATGATGGGAGGCTCATTTCATGATACTCATAACGTGTGTTTATAATCCTTTGTGGGAATAGCGTGTGCATGTGTAACAGGGTTGAATATCGACAGGAATGTTAATGATTTGATATATTATTTATTTATGTTGTTGTTGTTGTCAGTGTGTATGTGATTTGTTATACTGTAAGTTTTTTCATTTCCCAGAATGCTCAGGGGCATGTCCGTAGCGTGTGTTCATAATGCAACTCTTTTTGAGAGCGTGGTATTTTTGACTTTTCTTGAATACTAGCGTACTACTGTGTTGCATGCTTCAATGCATGATACGAATGTTTCACATACTATTTTTAGTTAACACTTCGTAGTATTCATGCAGTTTTTTGTGTGCACCGCACTAGTACCAAACATATCTTTGGTATGCAGGTCAGTGTTGGGTAAGTTACTCTGAAAAAGTAATGAATTACTAGTTACTAATTACATATTCAATAGTGTAATTAGATTACTGTACAAATTACTCTCTCCAAAAAGTATTTAGTTACTTATTACTAATTACTTTCTATATCCTACATCAACCTGCTAAATGACTAAATGTAAACCTTGGTTAGAATTGATTCAAGGATAGATATGAAACGGCTCTTTTAGTTCATTCAAATAAATAATATAAAACTATATAAAGTAGTATTATTAACAGACCAAAGTATTACAAATGTGAGAATTATACATTGAAACACGGATTTTTAAGTTAGACTTTGAATTTTGATGTCAGCACACACATATATTACACAAAGTATTTAGTTTAATTACATCAGAAGTAACTGTAATTAAATTACAGAAAAAATTTGAGTAATCCCTTACTTTACTTGTTCAAGGGAAAAGTAATTAAATTACAGTAACTAATTACTTAGTAACTAGTTACACCCAACACTGATGCAGGTGTGTTTTAGTTCATGATAAAGGAATGACAAAACATTTCTGGTAGGAAATGAGTACGTCTGCTACAAGACACATTGACTTCATATCTGTGTGCGTTTGTGTGTGGTCTGCTCAAGAAAACTGGCTCGGCCTGTTCCTGCATCTGTGTGTTTTGTGGGTGTTTCTCGTTCCACATAAATCCGGAAACAATGTGTTGGCAAGATTAATTCTTATGTAAAACATTTAGGAATTTCCTCTTTGTTGTGATATAACTGTAAACCCACAAGAAAATACCTTTGTCGAGGTATCAGGCTTTTGTTACGCATGTGTTAGCACAGCGGCAGAATACGGTTGTCAGTTTTGTTTTGGTTAATGTGTGTTGTGTGACCAGAATCCAAATGCCACGCACTACACTATAGGGGTCTCTAGTCCTGCTCATGTGGGACCACCTTGATCAAACACACCTGCCTGAGATTTTGAAGTCATCCTGACGGCCTCGATTATCTGGTTCAGATGTGTTTGACTATAGGGTTACAGTCAGAACAAAAGTCCTTCAGGAGCTGTACTGGAATCCCCTGTTTATACTGTTAATTACTGTTATACTGTAAATAATGAAGTACATAAAGAAAAAACATTAAAAGATTTGACAAATGAACTTAAGAATGTGACCTTGGATATGTTCGTTAAAATTTTTTGTCAATTATAAGACATTTGGGGGTGTTAGAGACACCATCTGTGGTTGTTTATTTTAGTTATGGTTACTATGGTTACAGGCATTTTTTTACAAGAATAGAAAAGGGGCTCACCCCTGATGTAAATACGGTTGGTTGGTTGATTATTTTATTATTATATTTTATTTAAATTTAAATATACGGTGTGTTACATTTTGAACATTTAGAGGAAAACTGTTCATATATTATTTTATATTATTAATATTTATAAGAGAGATTTATCTCCATTGTTAGTTTTTCTTTCTTACTACACATTTACGATATATTTGTCAACTAACCAATTATATATTGTTTTTAACATTTTTGTTTTTAGTTCTTAACTTCTGTTTAAGATTTTCTGTAATATCATCTTTTAATATAATTATATTAATTGATTCATAATTAAAAGTAAATTTTAACCAGATTCTTTTGCGTCATAATTTTTCTCTTCAGATTCACTTTGCACTCACATGAAAAAATACTAAACTGTGGTATACTATACTATACAATTCACTATAGTATAATTGCTATAACACTCTGTAGTATACCACAGTTTACTATAGCAATTATACTTTAAGATAGTAAACAACTCATATTGTACTCTAATACAGTAGTTCTCAAACTGGGGGCCCCGAGATGGATCCAGGGGGGCCACAGATTTTGTGGCATTTTATGAAATATAGAAATTGATCATAGATTTTATGCAATCAAACATCAGAAAAATAAGACCACCAGACAAAAGAATTGATGTTTCAGCATTGTATAACCGAATATGTTTCTGTTTAAATAAAAATATTAAATTTAAGATTATAAGTCTTTATTTGGGGGGGCCACAAAGCGATGCACTCTACACAAAGGGGGCCTTACAACGAAAAAGTTTGAGAACCACTGCTGTAATATACTTGAGTATACTAGGGTACATTTCAGTAAATACTAAGGACAAATACAATGTAGTAAATACTAAAGTATTTTTCACGTGGGATCAGCAATTTATTTATAGTTTCCACCATAAATATCATAAGTACTACAATTGGTCAACACCACCATCAAAAAAAGATGCATGTTTTGGTTAAAACCTTGACTCTAACCTGACAGAAATGTACCACGGTAATATCAACAGACAATATGCTTTTGAGCAAATGACGTTTGAGCAAATCATGCCATGTAGTAAATCTCACTCATGGAACTAAAAAGCAAACAATTTGCCTTGCAGCTCGAACACGTAGCGCCCCCGTCTCCCCCGTCCACCCCGCGGAGTCCTTTAGAACCACGTCGATTTGTTTGCACATATCGACAGCAAAGCGGCGGTTCAATTCAACCTGTGCTCGTGGGAGTCTGGTTAAAAACCAGCTGCAATAAAACCAGAAAGGTTTAAATGTCTCTCTGTGACATGAGGTCTGATGTTGAGACGGCTATTTGTTGCAAATGACTCACCCGTGATGGTCAGTCAAGTGGATGCAACACATTAACAAGCCGGAAAAATTCTCAAGCCGCCCGAGGTCCTCTCATTTACTGATGGACCAATCAGAGCTTTATATCGGTGCAAACGGTTTAGCATTTTGTGCGCTGTCTGATAGGCCCCCATATAGCATGATGTTGTTTTCTTCCCCATGTACAGCTCAGTTAATAGTAGCATAGTATGTATGACGGGCGGCTGTGTTGGAGTGGTTGTTTACAGCAGGAGATTGAAGCTTGTGGGTGACAGCGGGAAAGCGTTTCTAGTTTGCAGCACAGTAATCAAAGTGACACAGTCTCTCGTAGCGAGCGCATTTAAACGCTGTTGTATGGAGCTCTAGCATGGGCATTAATTAATTAACCATGTAATTCAACACAATTCGGTTATCTGGGCGTTATTGAGGGCGTTTGGTTCAGCTTGGGTGAAATATCTAGGTTTGATCACTTGTTTATGTTTGACCGTTCTTGTGCTTCTGTGTAAATGCGATATGTTTTTTTTGCTGTTGTTAATATTATTTTTTGAAGATGAACTAAGATTAATAAATGAAGTAGATGTTTTGGTCATTATTACTTTATGTTAAAGAAACAGCTCACGCAAAAATGAAAATCCTCCCCCTCGTGGCATATCCCAGATGTAGACCTATAAAACTTACATGAATTCAGCTGATTACAAAGTTTTTTTAATTAAAAATATCTGTCATTTTATAACCAAAATTGGTTCTCACGTGTCTTGTGACTGGTTGTTGGAGGACATTTTCTCCAGAGACACATGAGAAGAAATGAGAATTTGGGATCTCTAAATGTACTGTATGTACAGTAAAGTGATGTATGGATCTCAATGTTTGCCATATTTGCATTTAATTATTAGATACACTGGTTTTAGTTTCAATTTAGTTATTATTATCGTTTTTTTTATTTAAACATTTTTGGGTGAACTATTCCTTTCATTTTATTTGCTGGTACATTTAAGAAGTCAACAGTTGTATCTGCTACCCAGATAGCACAATCCATCTGGTTTACGTCTATTTGACGTCTGCATTTACATCTGTAAGACATCTGCAATACATAGTTTGCTCATCTGCAATACGTCTCGGAGACGTCTGAACGTCTGTAATACGTCTGCTAAAGATCTGGAGATCTGCTGCTTACAAACATCTGCTAAACATCTTAGAAAGAGCTGTTGTACATCCATTCTAAATCATAAACATCTTACAGACATCTTCTAGATGTCTATATGACGTCTGACAGCAGACATCTC